>NC_089824.1:70402273-70537273 GCF_035046505.1 Tiliqua scincoides
AGCTGGGAGAGGTAAGTAACAAAAAATTGTACTTACCTCCTCAGTCATCCCTTGGCCCCCTCTGGGCCTGCTCAGATGTACACCAGTTCTTTTGCTGGTGTAGATCTGTTAAGGTGATGGGGACGTGTCACGTCCAGAATGGGAGCATCAGACCTGGTGCACATCATTGTCGCTAAGATCTACCCCTGTCTAGCCCTCAATCCACTCACAGCCCAGCCCCATCCACCTCCACAGCCAACATACTAGCATCAATGGCTGGTCTGCTAGGTGCCGCTGCAGGACATCACTTTAGCCCTCACCTGAGCAGGATCTCTGATCCCACCATTCACTCTCACCTACTTCTGTGGAAAACATTTAAATTTAAATCTGGGACCTTGTCTCTGAAGCTTAGCAGCCTGAATTCCATTGTTCTTACCTCTAGAAGTCAAGATGCAGACTGCAGATATGCAATATGTTTCGTGTATTTTAAAAATTGCTACCCAAACATAACCTTAAAAGCATTTAGGGTTGCCTGAAATCATACAATAATATGACAGCAATTGAGAAAGACAACTCAACAGCCACATACCAGCAGTAGTATCATCATCACAGTCTAAAACCACCAAAACTTTCAATACAAATCACAAAGCAAATGATAGTAGTTATGTCTGTGTGCTTTCTGAAGGTAGCCTTTACACATTTCCTAAAGACCCCCCCCCCCATGGACTCACTTCAGTTCAACACAATGAGGGCATTTTAATAATTGTATCTAAATGCTAGTTCTGCCTGTTTCTCCTGGAGTGGCTGCACACATTCTGAATGTTCAGGGGAAAACAGATTCTTTCACAGGGAGGCAATTGATTCTTTGTACAAAGCAAACAGAGTCATTTGCCTTATCCCCTTTCACACTGATATCTATGAGAAGAATTTTATGGGGTTGCAATATTTATTTATTTATTTATTTATTTATTTATTTATTTATTAGATTTGTATTCCACCTTTCTCCCAGAAGGGCACCATCAAGTTAACAATCAAGTTAAAATGCAAGGCAACAGATAAACATTAAAAATACAAAACACTTAAAAACAATTAAAACAAGATAAAAATACATAGCAGCAGATTGAAAGCACGCAGTAAAAGATATAATTTATAAATTTATAAAAACAGCCCTTATAGTGCCTCGAAGGCTTTCCTGAATATGGGGAAAACCTGCCCACAATGACTGACATTAGTCTCCCTGTTTTTAAAGCACTGAAGACAGAAGTAGAGTGTGGAAGCTAGAAAACAACATTTTTCATCTATTAATATTTGGGTTTTTTAGACATTGCACTTTTTATTAAGGGCTGATTTTAAACCGTTTTGACGTTTTATGGCATTTTCATGTTCCTCAAGATTCATTACCCCTCCACACTGTAGAGTGGAAAACTCTGCTTTCTGACTGTGACTCTGAAATCTTTTTGCAAGCTATCATTATCATTTCTTATCATGTTTCATCTATCATAATATTATCACTCAAGCTGATTTGTCAGTCAGAATACCGCTATAATCACACAGCACCTGAGAAACGTTTACACAGAGACCTGTGGCTACATGATCTTAACATCACAGGCAGCAAGAGTGAAAAGCTCAGAAGCTAGATACCAGGTGAAGGGCTATTTGGGAATAGTTTCTCCTCATCACTTTTAAATAAAGAGCTGACATGTCATTCCGGTAGGGAGACTGCACTACACCAATATTACCTGTTCCCTATGTGTACCCCACATTACTCAACAACACTACACACAAGCATAACATATGCAGAAGGCAATCTTCGTCACACAATAGTCTAAGCAGGCAGGAAGTGCACTCTAAAATCTGTCAGCCTGTTTCTCACTGCTGCGTAGGAACTGATCTCTAGCTCCTAAAAGCCCCTCCCAATGAACAGACAACAGGCTCAGCCATGGCCAGATTTACTATATTGGCTAACTGCCCGCTCTTTTCTCCCTGCCCCATTTTCCCAGCCTTCTAAGGCCACTCATTCAGGACTTTGATATCCCTTTTGTCCATAGCATCACTGACCAAATATACCATTGGATATCTGGCATAAAACTTGGCATCCTGAAGTCTCTGATCTACTTTTCTGTTCTTTTTCTGAAATCAATTTTCGAGATCTCATATATTTTTTAAAAACTTGAAGATATACTGAAGATGCCTATGGGGATGCCTATGCAGAGATTTCAGACATCAGGTCTTGAAATGGCAAGGAAATGAGATTTCAGCATAGCAAAAACTTTCACAGACCCAGCATGAACCTGCTTTGGACACTTTTTGGTATCCAGAGTACAAAGCTCCAATGGCGCTTCTCAGCTCTCTCTCTCTCTCTCTCTCTCTCTCTCTCTTTCTCTGTTTGTGTGAGGTTTCAGAGGGGAAAAATGACGTCTGAGTAACATTCCTTGCTGGTAGCTCCCTTCTGAGTCTGGATTCCTGCATTCCTATCTGGATCACTGAATATATGATAAACAAGAAGCCAACTTTAGACAAGGGAAGGAGAAGTCCTTGTATCAAGTGCTTTGATGAGGGAAGAGTTGAGAAAGATCAGTGGCGGACCTTTCCAGCCCCACACCCCGGGGCAAAGGTCCATGACAGTGCCCCACTGTGGGATGCTGCCACCCCCCTCCACAAATCCACCCCCCCTTATCTGGAGTGCATGGTGCCTTGTGCAACTCCAGGATGTGTTGGGGAAGCCTCCTGAAGTTTCCCTGATGCTTTAAACCATGCTTTGGGAAAACCAGAAACACAGTTTCCAACCCCATGGGGAGCCTCAGAAAAGCTTCCACAGGATCCTAAAGGTGCGCGAGGGTCTGTGTCCAGGGCATTTGCCCCATCAACTGAATGGGAGTTCCACCACTGAGAAAGATCCACAGGCCAGGAAGGCTACACTTTTGATTGAGCCAGGCAATCATCCCCCCCGCCTTAATTGATCTAACTGAGCCATGCATGCTCTAATTTCAAACAGAGGTTTGTTCACTCCTTACATTCAAATAGAGTTTTCACAGCTCCAAAATTCAGATGGAACTTACTGATTCCAAATCCTGCTAGAACAACAGATTTTGTACCTTGTTACTGTAGCTGCCGCCTAAGAGGTTCCAACTTTGGGGGGGGGGGAACAACACATTTAGCAAAACAGAAGAGGGGTCCAGTCCCTGATTCCACCAGTCTTTGCCAACCCCTTGATTGGAGTCCAATCAAGAAAGTCCCTTTTTGAGCTGAAGTTCCTCCAAACCAGCCACCACACCTTCAACAAGGTGTAAAGACAAAGGCAGAATCCAGCAGGGTCCTCAAGTGAAATAGGATTCCTTGATTAGTTCACCCTACCAACCATCCTATAGGATTCTATGGGGGGGGGGGGATGGAATCTATGAAAACCCTGAGCAGTAGAATCTTGGATTCTTGTTCATGTTCTTTCCTACTACACTGCCTTGTCATTGGTCAGTGGAACATCAACCCACTGGGGCTATGTTAATTACCCCCATTCCAACCACCAAGCCAGGCAGCAGCCAGGATTGGTAACACCCTTTGCTGCCTTTCCCTTTCCAGTCTTTCTCTCTCCTTCTCTTCCTGAATGCACCCCAAGCTGTTGAGCCAGCTCAGGCTGATGGGCCACCTCTCAACATGTCCCTTCCCCTGCAGGAAAGCAATCTGGCTTCCTTGTCCTGTTTCTCCTTTCATTAAGGCTACAGTCTAACTACATTGCAAGGGCTTGCTTAAGAACATAATAAGAGTCCTGCTGGATCAGACCAAAGGCCCATCTAGTCCAACTTCCTGTACTTACAGTGGCCCACCAAATACTTTAGGGAGTACAAAAGACAACAAGACACAACCTGCGTTCTGATGCCCTCCCCTGCATCTGGCATTCTGAGGTAGTCTACTTATAAAATCAGGAGCTTGCAAATACCTATCATGACTTGTAACCCATGATGGGCTTTTCCTCCAGAAATTTGTCCAATCCCCTCTTAAAGGCACCTAGGCAAGATGCCAACACCACTTCCTGTGGCAAGGAGTTCCACAGACTAATTATCCTCTTTTCTAAACAAAACCTCTTTTCTGCCTGTGAGATCTGCTTTTACTCAGGGAGATTTGTTTGGCTCATCTCTCATCTCTCTTGCTATCACAGCCCCTGGAACACAATGTCTCAAACTTCACCGAAAATGAAAAGCAACCTTGATCCTTGTTGCAGCTTCATCAGATACTCAGAAATGTTCCCCTATCTTTCTCTGTCTTGTCTCATGTTAGAGTTCAATCCTGTCCATGTCTACTCAGAAGGAAATTCCATTAGAGTCAATGGGGCTTACTCCCAGGAAAGTGTGGATAGGATTGCAGCGTTAAGGCACGATCCTAATCCCTTATATCAGTGTTTTCCAACACTGACATAAGGGCAATGCAGGTCTGAGGTAGGGGAACAAACATTCCCTTACTTTGAGGAGGCCTCCATGAGTGACACCCAACTGCAGGATGCAGCACTCGTCCCATTGGCACCGCTATGCCAGTGCTGGAAAGCACTGACATCAGGGGTTAGGATTGCGCCCTTAGTCACATTGACTACATACTTAGTGTTTGTTACTTTTCTTCTCTGCTTGTGAGTGCTGTGTGGTGTGTATAGTTTTAGTCTTTTTTCACAATTTTAGTGTAGACCCAAGATCAGCCTTGGGCTTCCTTCCCAAACAAATCCCCTTGATCAATGCACCAAGAACTCTATAAGCTGGAAAATCTGTTTTCGGGGGCTTGGGTATAGATTAAGAGTGCTTCTTTGGTGGGAGAGACTAGGAGTCCAATCCTGAGCTGCCCAGTGCGCGGAACTGCTGTGGTGCCAAAAATGGCTGCCATGGTATCCTGTACACACCAGGTAGCCGCCAGCGGTTCCTCAGGGGAAGGGGATTTTTGTCTCCTTCCTCCGGGTAACGAAAGTAGTGCCACAATGGAGCTACTTGATTCTGTGGCGGCTCTTTAGCCAGCACAGAATCAAGCTGTCCCATGTTGGGCCAAAGGGACATGGGGCTCTGGATCTGACGGAGCTCAGCTCCACTGGTTACACACCCCTCCCACCCTGCTCCCTCCTCTGCCACACATTCTCCCCATTCTCCACCCACCCCAGAACGCCTTCTCCCCACCCCCACCCACCCACCCCATCTTACCTCTCTGCTGCCAGGCGCTTTGCAAGGAGCACCTGGTGGTGGATCACTAGCCTCCCACCGGCACTGTCCCAGTGCAGGCTCACACTGGGCCAGCTCCAGTACTCGGCTGCTTTATGGCACATTTGCGACAGTGCACATCAGTGGTAAGCTGGCGCGCAAAGCACGGAATTGAACCATAGCTCCCCCATCTCAAGAGGGTGAAATGCTGTCTAAAGGCTCACCCTTGCCTATAGCCCCTGGTTCAGGTGACAAAAAGCCACTCTCCAGCCACAGCTTTACACCATTGTCTACACAATAACCCTTACAATTCCGCGTTGCTCAAGAAATGTGGTTGGGATACGGCATAACTGCTGGGTCCCAGCCCCACCTCCCGCTCCCTGCCCGCCTGCCCCCAGGACTGCCCTCAGCCTGCCCTCCACCACCCCAGAATGCTTTCCTCCTGCCTCTTCCCCACCCTCCCCAGACAGTTGTGTCAGCCAAGCTCAGCTGATGCAACCCTCCCTGCCAGAGTTGGTGCAGAGGCTGGATTCAGCCTCCACGGGTCAGCGCATGTCCCTGTACCAGCCCAGTTGACTCCTGAGGAAGCACAAACGTGCCTTACGGCACATTTGTGACCCTCCTAGGCCGACGCAAGCAAGTTGTGCCAGCCCAAAGTGCACTCTGGATTGCGCCCTAAGGTGAGTTAGGCCCTGTTTTTGAACCCCTCTGTTGTGTGTGTGCATACAAATGCCCACAAGCATGTACAGAGTGCTTTATAAAATCGCCTCCCATGGTTCCCCTAGCCATTTGGGTGGCTTTGGAGACACTAGACTAGAAATGAACAGGAATTCAGCAGATTCCTGAGTTACTGGGTCTCTTTTTTGCCACCTCAGCAGCAGCTGCTTTGGTTAGGTAATACCCTAAATACAGTCATTTGCCATGGAGCCAGCCACTGCGATAGCACATCAAAAAGAGATTCGGTGACATAGCAGGGTTCCCTAATGTGCTTGGGATGATAGATGGGCTGCTTGTGCACCTCACAGAATGGTACTGCTTTTCAAAATGGAAAGCGGCATGCGTGACCATCAATATCTTACATTGAATTATTGGCTTCTGTCATCAGGCCTGTATTTTAGCCAACTCCAGTCTTTCAAAATTATTTTATTGTAGTGACATCTCAGATAAAAGAGCCATCAAGAAATATTTTCCCTGAGAAATGCATTTTGCTGAACATTTTACAGGTACATAGGAAATGTCCACTTTTTGGGAGTCTGTTTGAGAACCTAATTTTATTTAGATATTTGAAGCCCTTGGTTTCCTTTGGAAGTTGCACTGGAAACTCCAAAATAGGCATGTCAGCAGGTCTCCTAATTAAATGAGCATGCTGTCTGTGAAGTAGTCATTACAACAGCCCCTTGAAGATGGATGGCATCTTCCTCTCCTAGATCAACAGAAAGAAAATCTTTGTAATGGGCCACATTCTTCACAACAGTGTGTCACTCCATTATACATCATATCTTCAGCACAAATAAAATGGTTCCAATTCCCTGAGCTGATGGTGTATAATATACAACAGTCTGTGTTATTTTCTCAAAATTGTCATGCTAATTATCTTTGGGCCTTTCTGGGAAGAAAAAAAATTACAATCAGAGGTTGCAATCCTACACGAAGGCAGCTTAAATCCCCTTGAAATCAAAGCATGTTCCAAGGATTTCACTGGGAGTTAAGCAGCCTGTGTGCAAGATCGAGCTGCACACACAGCTCCAGGATGAAAACCGCCCACCCGGGGGCCAGGGCTGTACCCATGTGCATAGCACATAAACAGTCCCAATCACTTGTCCCAATCAAGGCAAGTCGAGCTAGACTCCTCCCTTTATTCCCATCCCTTTCCCCTCCCAAACAAATAATCAGTGCCAGCACAAAGAAACCTGCTTGTCCCCTGAGGGCACATAGGGAAGTTCCACTAATACTGACGGTTCAAGTCAGCCTAGTCACGGGAACCATTGAAAGGCACGGATCCTCAGCCAGTGTTCAACTTGGCCACCCCAACTCTGCAAATGATAGTTGCTATCACTAACTGCTTGACAGAAACTATGAATCCACTGTCCTGGCTCCCAGACAGAGTTTTCACCCTCAGGCAGGGTGGTCCAACATGCAGCCCATGGACCAAGGCCTTTTTTTTTGGCAGCCCTTGCAAAGCCCTGCCACACCCACTGCCTCCTTCTGCTTTAGCAGCATTTCAGTCTCCCTGCTGTACCACTCTGGCTTCTCCTTCTTAAAGGAGTAGGGCACAACAGGGAGATAAAGCCCCACCACACCCAATGCTTCCTCCTGCTTCTCCTCTGCCTGCTTCTCCTGCTGCCACTTCCTGTGATGGCAGTTCAGAACCCGTGATGTCATCACATCGCCACCAATTACTTCTGTATCTGCGCGATCAGAGGGGTGACACTAGTGGCCCCCTTGTGGTCACCTTAGCATTAAAAGTTGGATGGCCCTGCCCTAGGGAAAGTCACACGGGATCTATTTGTACATGCAGTTCCTCAGGTAGCCAGAGATGGATGTCCAAAAGCCTGCTGTCATTCACAGATATCTAAATAGGCATGAGAGACATGTTAGCGGACATAAGGAGCAGTTTATGTCACTAGTTATGGCTATAATCCATTCCTGCCATATGTGGAATGAAGCACAAAGGGTATGAAGCTGGCAGAATAAGGCTGAGTGGGGTGGAGAGGAATGAGATTGTTCAGCTGGTCTCCAGCTCCTCCCTCATTATGTGACCATGATGCCTGGGATATGCGCTTCTTCTCTGGATGCATGCATTCCTTGCATAGCTACTTCTACTTTTAGCATGAGTAATTTTCAGGTGAAGAACTGGTTGCTGAATATGCCCAGGGAAGGAGCATACTCATCAAGTACTTTGACTGAGTGAAAAGAAGGAGCGGAAATAAGCTGAGCTAGCCAATCACCTTTTTCCCTGTCCCTCCCTCTTACTTGTCACTCAGCCCTTTCACTAAAAACCACATCTTCCATGCTAACAGTCACCATGCCCCTATTCTCCACATGAGGGAATGAACCTTATTTGTCTACAAGAGCCACACTAAATGGCACTTGTGGTACCATATTCAGCAAGGTACTCAAAATAGAAATGGCTTTACTCAGTGGCTTCCCTGGTGTTAGAGCCAGGGAACCATGTGGTACCAGGCAGTGAGGCATTGTGGGGCGTTCTGGAATGCTTGGAAAGCCTTCTGAACCTTCAGAAGCCCCTTTAAACAGTACTTCCAGTTTTCTGGAAGTACTTTTTAAGGGCCCTTCGGAGTCTGAGAAGGCTTTTCAAGCACTCCAGAACACTGCGCAAGGCTTCGGAGTACCCAGGTAAGTGGTGGGGGGTGCCAGCCTCGGGGGGGCACACTCTGCGGTTGTGGCCCTGGGCATGATGTCACCCAGGGTCATCACTGGCTTTACTAGTTAGGAAGACTGAGTTTTTCTATAGACAAAATATTGCAGTTTGAATTGTGGAAAACTGCAGTATCCCCACAGGAATGTCACCTAGTTAGAAGAAGACATTTAATCCTGCACAAGAAATAAAGAAAATAATTTGCTCCGATTGCACAACCTGAATTCACTTGGCATTTGGGAGTCTCCCTGCAATTTCTCTCTTGTTAATTCCGATCAATCCTTCAGTGGTAATACTGCCCTTGGGTTACATGCCAGGCTATGTTTGAACACAGGGCCAAGCCAGCAGTTATTCCCTTGCCACAAAAGGTGAAAAGGTTCCCAGTCAATCAGGTTACTTTTCCACAGGGTAAGCGATTGTTAAACACAGGCTTTCTGGATACTTCATCAATATGATTAAGCTTCAAGCATCGTGGTTATCAAATCCCAGTATGAAAAGTGATGTAGTTAAGAATAAATCTGCTTTACATTGATGACATCTTTTCATGAGGCAGTCAGTAGGTTCAGGGCTTTTACCAATGTATAACAGGACCCAGTTCATTAGGCAAGATTCCATCAGTCAATTTTCAAAAGGAAAAAACCTGTTTATGAAAGGAAACAGCAATGGCCCTAAACAGTGACTGATGCTTTGCTTTTGAACTCAGCTGCATCAATTACCCAAGTTGAACGGCACACAATGTGCATGTTACTGAAATTGTGAATGGCATGCACATGTTTAAATGGTCAGGTATCACCACAATAAACATGGAAGCAACAGTAGAGGATGTTTTATGCTCAAATCAGCTTCTAGGCTTATAGATAGCATACCATGCCATGTAACAATTCACTAAACTGCACTTTCGTAGTCAAGTATATTTCGTCATTTAACTTGGGAACTTGTGGTATCTGCGTTGAAAAAATACATATAAAATAGCTCTAAGATAATTCAATAAATAAATTTGATCAAGGAAAAATGAAATGTATTTCTCCAACCTGGAGTCCCTGGGGCTAGGACAGGCAGGAGGATTTTCTCTGCTGACCTGACAGCATCTAGGCCTGCTCCTATTTACACAAGGCCTTGCCAATCTAGAGGTCCCCTCCTTGCACGTCAATCACAAGGAAAACATGTTGTACCTTCTTCCATCCTTTTCTCTGAAGAGGACTCTGGGAACAGAGCTCACGTGTCCTAAGCACGTCGCAGCATTATGACTGATTCAACACATAGATACCCTGACAGTAACTGGATTCTCAAACAGCTCCATGATGATGCATATATACCCCATAATTATAAATTCAGAATGATTTCAGGAAAATGTTCACTTTAACTTAGGGTGCAATCCTAACCCCTTATGTCAATGCTTTCAAGTACTGACAAAAGGGCAATGCAGCCCTGAGGTAAGGGAACAAACATTCCCTTACTTTGAGGAGGCCTCTGTGAGTGACACCCAACTGCAGGATGCAGCACATGTCCCATTGGCACCGCTATGCCAGTGCTGGAAAGCACTGACATAAGGCGTTAGGATTGCGCCCCAAGTTAATTTACCTGCCCTTCCTCAATTCAGCAGCCCCCGTGCCCCTCAAAAATCAGCCCGGAGGATATGGGGGCCATCTAAAACAGAATGATATGCTGCATATAGAATTACAGGAGAAAGGGAAAATGAGTAAAAATAGCTGGAAATGGCTTCAGTGCAAGAACATATTAGAACTGTTAGTGCAAGAGCATTCCTTTCCACAATATTAGGAAATTCTCAGAAACGTCTGTTTGCAAACTATTTTGCAATCTCAGCACCTGATACACATGGGTATACAATTCACTGCCTTCTCCCCAAGAGCTTTTTACAGGTGCATATGTAAAAATGGCAGTTTGTTAAGGCTTCTCCACAACAAAATGATTATGTGAATCATTCTCTGATCACTTATTAGGCTTGTCCAGATTAACTGGATTAGCAGCTTCTGAACAAATAAAGATTATATTGTGCAGATGAATTACAAACATATTTCCTTGTCAAGGAGCTTCAAAAGGGGCGCCTTGAAACTATCTCAAATGGTTGCCTTAATTCTGAGGGAATTTCCCAGCATTCCAAAAAACTGGTCAACTACTTTGACCACTTTATGCATTTGTCACTTGAGCTTCTGAAATTGCATATTTGAGCCAAGGGCCAGGAAAACTTGACTGCTTTTTGCCAAATTGGGGTATAAAAGAGGAATGGGTTGAAGTGAAAAGAGGATGAACTAATTTGTGGGTATCTCTAGGAAAAAACGTTATGCAGGAGAAGGGAATGTGGTTGCTTCATGCCTACTGTAACCATGTGAAAAAAAAATCTGCTAAATGTTTTATTTGACGTCAACTATAACAACTTATTAAAAATATTAAGGGCTACCTACTAATTTTATGCTTCATGACCGACAAAGCATTAAACTGAAATTAGGCATACCATGCTGGGTGAACTACATGATTCTTGAAAGCATGTTTATGTGGGTTTGGGGCAGGCAGGCAGGCAGGGTCATAGATGCTCTCATTAAGTGTACCTACTCAGGCTAGGCGCATGCATAGCCTATGCAAATCCTCAGTCCATCTGTGCAGCACACACATGAAATCTAGTTTTCCCTCACATCAGATGAAGGTGCAAAGTAAGGACAGAAAATTGATGCGTCACATCATAGCTTCATTCTGCAGCTACAGGTTCCTGTGCTTCCAGTTGTGTCCTAAAGCCCCAAGGCACTGAACTAAGAGCACAAGAAGCTCCCATGTAGGCATGCACCAAACGTATTTTAAGGAATGCCTTGGAATTGACAAGTCCTTCAGAAAACAAACACATCTAGGTGCTTTAATCTTCCTTTACACCAGACCCCATTCATAGGGTCACAGGTCTCATTAATTCATTTTTCTGCAGAGGCATGGAAGCCCACAGTGCTGTACAAGCCCCTTAGCTTCTTGACTGTGTTGCCATTCCCATTGTACTGATCCAAAGCTATACAATCTACATATTTATTTTGCTGCTAAAGACTCAAACAGTTGCAGTTTCCCCTACTCTGTCCCCTGCTCCTACATTGCCTCTCTTATCATGAAGGAGGTGCACACCCCAGTGGGACTTTGAAGGATGGAGATACAAATCTAGAAGGTATGGAAGGGTGAGGGGTGAGCCTAGAACCTCAGCTAAGGGTAATTACCCTTCAAAGCTGTGGGAAATGGAAAGGGCAGAGGTATAACAAGTCACAGGAACCAGGGGATAATAGGTTTGGTAGACTGAGACTGCAATCCGACACACTCTTTCCTGGGAGGAAGTTCCACAACACAGTGGGACTTCTGAGTTGACATGCATAGGATTGTGCTGTCCAGATTGTGAACCAAAAACAGACCCACACCCTAAAGTAAAGAATGTGCCTAATTTATCATTTCTCCTAGTCCTCAAATGAACATAACTTATTCAAAAAGGACAAATAGCAAACACCATGCAGAATTCCTGTTTCTTCTAGCTGTAAGAGAAATAGAAAACCATGTATCTATGTATCTTTAAAAAGTGTTGTCTCTTATTCATTTCCTCAATTGCTCTGAACTATTATTTAACTTCATGCTAGAACATAACATGATATTGAACTTAATCAGAAATATTTGTTTTTTAATTTCTCATCTTTGTTCTTTTGCTAATCCAATGAATAATTGTTAATTGTGAAGTCATTTCTTAGTATAATGCTTTGGTTTTTGATATATTAGCAAGATAGGAGACCTACCAAGTTCTAAGCACTAAATTGTATAACCTGTTTAAGCTGCTCTCCATTGAATCAATTAACCTCATTATACTTTGTGTTAATGTGCCAATAAAAATGATTGACTAATAAGATCATATACTAGGAAGCCAACAGAATGACAGGCCAATATGTATAACAGTGCAAGTACATAAACCACTGGCACATCTTTCAATAAGGGGCCCATCACGGTTTTAAAGCCCCCAAAATAGGACCAATATTGGTTGCAACTGTTGATGTTTTTTCCCCAAGGTCCATAATTGGAACAGCACCTGTAACTGAAGGCTGAATTTGACTACCAAGAAAAATGTACCATATTGAGAACAGAAACACCCTTCAGCAGACTTCTGTAGGAGGGTCATAGGGTTGATGGCTTATTTACCATCTAGAAGCAGAAACTTCTAACATTTATATGAGGCTGAGCTAATGGGTTTAATACTCCCTGCCAAGTGTTAGTGCTGGTATTATATGCTCTTCTGCACCTGAAGAGGTCTCCCAGGAAGAAGAGCTCTTGTTACCATATAAAACTCAGCAGGCTAGGCCCCAGCCTCAGAAGCTGAAGGGTCCAGTTCAAGCCCCAAAGTTCCACAGGCAAATACTTATTCAAGCCCCAGAATACCTCATGCAAATACTTATCCAAAGGATCTGGCTATAAAACTCCAAACCCTTCTGCAAAGGGAAATGATAGAGGTCTTTCATGACTTACCGGGTCAGAACTTGAAAACCAGGCTGACAGAGAAAATGACAGATCAAAAATGGCAGAGCAAAAGGCATATAGCAGACTTGGGAAATTGCCTATTGCAAGAGCTGGGCACGGTCACAGAGATAGGGGTTCACAAGGGCATGTTTTGCATTTTCACTATTAAAAACCTCATTATTTAGTCATTGTACTGGCATTTCTAATGTAACACATTTTATTCATTTTCATAGCTCCAAACCATTTTTTTATTCCTTCCCCCTTTCATAACATTTTGTTTCTTTGCTGTTAGCAGCAAAGCTCCTTTCATCAACTGCATCAGACTGGGGCACCATAGGTTCAAATGGTGGCCGTCACAAAAACAAGGCAGTCACTTATTGGCAGTCACCATTTCCCCCCAGAATTCTCTGGAGTGACATAGCATCTGAGCCATTGTGGGAAAACAAAAATTGCAGTGCAGGGAGGCCGCCACTGGGAATGGGAAACTTGTCAAGTGAAACACAAATAAATCACGAATTGTTTCATTTTCATAACCCATCTGGGATTCATTCAGATTCATTCAAACTTATTTTGGAACAAATGGACATGACAGGACCCAACTTGGGCCAGTTTTCCATTTGTTCCAGGACCTATACACAAAAGAGGAGAAACAAAAAAGAAAGGTTGAAGAGTCCTGCTGGATCAGACCAAGTGCTGCCATGTTATTCAGATTGCCAAGTTTTATCCAGATTTAGCCTTTCCATCCCCTTGCCTATTAACTGGCCAAGTTGCCAATTTTCATTTAAAAGAGAGAGAAAAGAAAGAGAAAGCAACTTTCTAAGTGCTCTGAAAGTTGAGCCATGAGCCAAAATGTGCAGGCTATATTCAGCCCAATCATCTGAGATGGGATCCCTGCTTTCCATTCTGATAGCCAATGAGGGCAGGCAGAACTCAGATTGACCCATAAGTGAAGCAGTGGTATTCTGTGGTTTCATTCCCTCTTATAGATATAGCCCCCAGAGGTAGGAAAAGGTTACAGTCTCAGTTCACTTGCCTGAGGATGGAACTTTCTTTATGAAGCTATTGGGTATTCTTTTTTTTGCTGATGCTGTTCTTTTCCCTTGCCTTGCAGAGGAAGTGCAAGCTGCCCATAGAATACAGTGCAGAAATTCAGGATTTTAGCACAACTTTGACTGGGCACCAGTGTCTTATCTCCAGTCCACACCACCCTCTCCTTAGTAGCAAGGACCATCCTTCATGCTCTTTTCAATTCAGGCCTTATTTCATTTTTTTAAGGGACATGTGATATTTAAAAAAAACATTTTTAATTTAATTTAAAAATTAAATTAAAGAGCCATTTAGTTATTTGATTTTTCTCTGTAAACCGCTTTGTGAACGTTCAGTTGAAAAGCGGTATATAAATACTGTTAATTAAATTAATTAAATTTTTAAGGTCCCAATCCTAACCAACTTTCCAGCACTGGCATAGATGTCCCAGTGGGGCATATGCTGTATCCTGCAGTTGGGGGGCAGTCACGGAGGCCTTTTCAAGGTAAGGCAATGTTTGTTCTGGCAGGAGGTCTGGTCTAGAGGGTAGAGCCTCCATTTGCCTGAAGATTAACATCCACAAGGTCGGCAGTTCGAGGCCACCGGCACCGTGCGACCTTGAAGCAGCTGGCAAGCTGCAGCTGAGCTGTTCCATCTGCTTGGAGCGTGGGAGGATGGAGGCCAGAATGTTAAACCAGATCGGAGCGTAACATCTTGAATGTGGTGGTTCTTGAAAGAGAGAACCTTCTTTCAATTTGTAAAAATCCCTGCGTGGATTTAATAAGCCTGCCTGTGTAAACCGCCTTGAATAAAGTCTTGAATAAAGACCAAGAAAGGCGGTATATAAATACTGTATATTATTATTATATTATTCCCTCACCTCAGAGTTGCACTACTCTTACCTCGGTGCTGGTAAATTGGTTAGGATTGCACCCTAAATTTTTAAAAGTGCAATGTGTCTGCATACAAGTCAAGGCTTCTGCATGCAACTGACTGTAAGGCCAAATTTAGTAGCCAATTGCATACAGAATCCTTGTGTTCCATGGCCTGCATGCAGACATATTGCACATTTCAATGTTTAGCAACTAAGCTAAAATAAAATATGACTGGAATGGGGAAGAGCATAACGTCTGTCATTGGCCACAACCTGGAGAGGGGATGAGAGTGGGAGATACTGCTCACCAACCACAGTTAAACTCAAATTCCGAATGCCTTGATTGTATTCTGTGAGCAGCTCTTATTTCTGCCCCAGAGGAGGGGGGAAATCACCTAACAGGAATGCTTGTTTTTTACTCCTATATTTCTAGGGAAGACCAAAAAAAAAAGTCTCCAAAGAGGCTGGAAAGTGTCAGTGAGTCTAGTTATCACAAATCTATGGTCTGACCAATATGAACCTGACTCCTTACCCACCAGAGCTCTGCTTTGGCTCTCCCAAGGACTTTAGCTGGGGGGAATCGGCAATTGCACAGTTTGTGCTAATTTGTGTGCTCTGCCTAAATGCTCCCTAAGCATTAAGTGGCTTCTGAAACAAAGTAGTTTAAAAGGGAAATATCATGTGACCTCTTATGAGTCTCCAAGCTAGTTGGGTTTTTCAGTTGCCTGAAGTAAACCTGTGGATACAAACCTCAGGCTTCTCCCCAGCCTCCAAAACAAAGATCTTAATGCTCATGATCCTGACCCCAGAGCTACTTTTCCACTGCCTCCCATCTTAGCCCCCATATATAGTGACAAAGAACAAATATTGCTGTTCTAGAACTGGATACAGAACATTTAATAACTTGCAATCTAAACTAAGCAGAGTTTAATGAAGTTTTTTTTTCCTCCTCTTTTTAAAACATTCCCAATGCATACAGTCCAACCATCCCTATTTTCTAGATTCTGTCCCTGGAAAATAATTGTCCCTCTTATGTCTGCATTCTTGTTCTTGGTGAATGCCTTCTTAACATTTTGTTATCTGTGGTGCTGACATAGGCCAATTCTGCAGTACTTAGCTCCTAAGTCCATGTGATCAGACATGAAGCCGCTGATGATGTAATTCTATGCATGTTTACCCAGTTGTATTTACTCCCATGCAGGCTCAATTGAAGCTCAATAGCTTCCTGAGGTGATCCAATTTTCCATCGTCCCTTCATATTTGGTGTGTGTGTGCACACACCTTCATCATCACCCCATACCCTCCTTACTTCCTCTCTACCTTCTTCTTCAAAACTGGGCAGCACATAAAGCACTGGGCACTTCTTCAAAACTGGGCAGCGCATAGAGGGAGATTCATGGGAAAGACACTCGCCACACTCACCTGTTTTGAAAACGTTTAGACAAGAAAGTGGTTAAAAAGTGGCAATCTTTTACCCAATGGCACTCCTCCCTTCTAGCTCCTGTGCTTTTAACAGCAGCCTGACACAAGAAAGTGCAGCAGGTGAAGCTATATCTCCATTCAAGAAATAGTGAGGAACACTGAAGAAAGTGTTGTCTGGTATCTTTTCTTCTAACAGGTTGCTTATTACGGCAAAGAATGGGGTCCTGAAAAAGAAAAGGATGACCACACTAATATCAACATAGAAATGACTGTGAGGAGGGTAGGTCAGGGTTGTGTGCCCATGAAACAAACAGTAACAAAATGGTGGCAATGTCCAAATTCAGTGTAGCGAGAATTTGTGCTGGGAAGGTAGGAACTATTTTTTATCATTTAGATTAGTCACAAGCTGAGTGACAGGACAATATTTCTCCTGGACTGTAATTCAAGATATCACACCCTGAAATGCTGTAGCATCTCATAGATAACAATTAGACACCTGAATGCATCGTGTCATTATAGCACTATGACCATCTTACTGTGCTGGCAACTTGGCATTCACAGTTGGCAGGGAAGGCTGGCTAGAATTGCCTGCAGAGCATTAAATCCTTTTGTCGTTCAGTACACTTGCTTGATCCCTGGGAAAGGGCCTTTGCTGTGCCAGAACACAACCATGTGGTTGTGCAACATTCATTTCAATTCCACATGCGGGAGCCTTCTGCCCTTGGTTTCTCTATTCGTCAAATTAAGTAGTTGGCAATTTGATTTTTGAGTTCTTCCTGGATTTGTTCTGGAAGATACCTGCATGGATGATTTCACACTCATATTAGGAAAATATTCTTCTTCTGGGCATAATATTTGGAATCTGAAAATGGTATTTTGAATAAGTTTGTAAGTATCGCATGACATTGACTGTACGCTTAGCCTCAGAGACTACACAAGAATAATAGTTATTGCACTAAAAGCCACTGTTAAATATCCTATTTTATAGTTGACATTATCCATACACATGAAGAGGATTCCACTAGAGATGTCAGTGGCCAGCCTATCACTGTTATTAATGGGTCTGGCAAGACTTTTTATTAATGGAAACTCCAAACTGCAAATGAAAAGTGTGATAGCTACATATTAAATTTTCATACTGTGATTTAACTGGCATTCTTCTCCATTTTTAAGAGACAATTTAGATAATCCCTACAACCCTTCGCTTAGCTAACGGCTGATAAAGTTGCAGTAAAGACAGATAAGGTAGGGAATATTTAACAAATAGCAGGCAAAAGAGGACAGGTGGATTTGGTGTCCCAGGAAGAGCTGTGGGGTTTAATGGGCTTTGAGAAAGAGGAGGTGGCTTCGCCATTAAAAGACTTACCCACACCATATTTCAATGTATGTTTCAACCCTCCCCTTTTTTCTTCTTTGTCCCAGAAGAAATGAAGATATTCAGTTCATCTTGAGGAAGAATTCAGTTCATCTTAAAAGGGAAGGATCTTGAAAGGGGATGGGTGCCTTGCTTTGGAACAGATAGCAATGGTAATGTGTACCATTTCACTTTATAAAAACAAAGGAAGAAAAAGAAGTAAGTTCACTACATCTGGGGCTCTTTAGTAAGGGCCATATATCATGTTTTGTGACTTTGCCTGCATAGCTGTTGAACCATCCCGTCATCCATACGTATACCTGCATACATTGGGACTGTACTATTATTTCTATAATTCACTTAGCCACATGGAGCATCTGAGAAAGAGCAATAGACCACTCCAGAGATCAATGGTCATAACTAACCACCCACTAGCGTTTTTCCCCCTGTACTTTCTAATCTTAATTTGGATCAGAGTTTAAGTGCTCAAAATATCATCTGTTCAGAAGTCATTAAATGCCTCCTGGAAAGTCATTTAAGGCATAAGAATCACAATGCCTCATCAGCAAAATTAGTATTTATGAAATTAGTGATGGAGCATAACTATCGTCCTGATTGCATGGCACTCAAAATGTTGGGGGAGGGAACCTAGATCTTGCTCATTTTCCCTCCCACTGCTAAAGCATTGTATTTAATTGACTTACAATTTTTCCCTAATATATTTCTTTATGAAACCTGCCTTGAGCAATGGATACATGATTGTTCACTGAGGGCTGTGCCTCATTTGTTCCTGTAGATTGTGCCTAATTAACGCTAACTTGTCTGTACATAAAAAGTACAATAGGCTGTCCTTTCCAATTTAATTCCGACAGTTTAATCGAATCTGTATTCTTTCAAAAATAATTAGATCATTTACACTTCATTAACATGTAATGTAATGTTGAGGCATTCATCATAATGATTTCTTATTTTTCTTCTGCAATATTATCTCCTCTAATGAAACTGTTAACACCAGGCATGTCTTAATTAGCTTTATCATATCACTGACAATTTCAGGGTGAGACACATTTTTACAAAAGAAATCAAATTAGTTCAACAGATATTTTAAGCACAATCTGCTTTTTAAATCCAAAAGAAAATAATTCAAGGCAGATTTACCTTCATACTCTGCCTGGAAGTCGCATGTCTCTGTTCTTTGGCAAAGAGTGTTTCAAATTGTCGTATTGCACTCCAATAAGAGAAAAAGTGGTGTTTGCCTATTTAGCACATAGAGTAGCAGACGTCATTTATCCACATAATTTGGAAAAGGGCAAACAAAACAGTGGGATAATCAGAGGTTCACATAAACAAGCCGGTATTTCCATAAGCTTTAGTGGTAAGAAATTTGGGGGGGAGGATAAATAGCAGATTTGGACAAATGAAAGATATAGATAATCAATGATTTCATAATGGGGCCTCCACTGTATTAATAAGCACATTTAAATGTTATTGATTATGTTGATAAATCCATATTTTAATTTCTAGAGAAAACTGACATAAATTGGATGCCAGAGTTAAATATTTTAGGGAAAACAGAACCTGACTATGTAATGTTGGACCTAACCTGAGACTGAAGTCTAAACTAGAGATAATCCTGTTTTGGAGGATTGGGAGACCTCACAAGACTAGAAGGGATATTTGTGGAAGGGCTATCAGGCCTGACATGGGTTTTGAGAATAATCTTCGAATGGGAATGTATGAATTGCTGCCTTGGAAGTCTGAGGACATGTAATGTTCAGCTACAACCCACCACCAGTTCGTTAACTTTCTTTGTCCCTTTTGAATTTTCATATCACAAAATCTTCTGTGGGAGCTCCAGTGTGGCACAATGAGAGGACATTTTTGTGGGGGGCGTGCCGGTAGGTATGGAATTGCCTACTGATAACATAACAAAGCTGTGACCAATAAACATAGCCAATAAGCAAAAGGATGGTGGTCAACTCACAAGCAGGCCCAGGCAAAGCTGTGATTTCAACAAAGTATTCAAAATCAAAGGAAGATTTAAGAAAAATGCACTTTTTCACTTTAGTAGTATTACTTTTAAACCTCTTAATTGTGTTCATTTCTCTTTATTTATGTACTGTCAAAGGTTGTTGTGTGAAGACTGTTGGAGCATTGCTGAAAAAATTGATGATGACAATTCCAGTGGTCTCATCAGCCATTTAAAAGAAAGGAATACAGATCACTTTTAATAAATTTTAATATGCCTTCCTAAAAATCCATAGACCAAGTATAGATCAAAAATTAAATACTGACCCCTTCACACAAAGCAACAATAGATTCTAATTTTCCCTCAGCCTACTTTACATTTTAAGAAATTAAAGAATGTGCTGAAGACCGTAATGATATATTGATAAAAAATTCTCCTTAGTCTATTATTTTGCAGGGAGGGTGAAGGTGTTTTTAAAAATCTGTTGACGCATTGCTTTGCATTATTAGCACAGCACAGACACATAAATACTGAAGGTATCCATATCTCAGGTAAGATTGAGGGCCTCTGTACATGCTACAAACTTTCTACACAGAGAACACTCTTGTGTAGGAATGAGAAGCCTATGTGTGTGTATGTCACAGATGAGTGTTGTTAATAAACAAAGCCACTATTCTTAGAATAGTGTTATAGTTTCTGTAAAGCAGAAAGTTGTAAGAGAAATGGAGAGCTGCCCAGTGGTGCCCACTGGTGTTGATCTCAGCTGGGTCACAAGACCCAGCTTTGCTTCCTTTCAATCAGAGACTGCTTGCTACGCTTTTTATGCTGATGGTCAGTCAGTACAAAGAAGGCACATGTACCACAGACCCACCATGTAAGCTAAGACATGGGGAGACAAGAGGAAGAAATACATCTCTGTGAGCAAAGGGAACAGGCTGTAGACCTTATGGTTTCAGGTCCAAAACAGTGTGGCTAGTGGGAGAGAGAATCAATCAACCTGACAACCTAACAAGTGATAGCATGGATGAAAAGGGTAGAAAAGGCCTGACAGGTGTCTGCCTGTCACTGACAGTGGGAGGAAGTCATCCCCAAAGGGGGCAGTGAGGAGGGGTGCATCAGAAGGACAATAGAATTCAAAGGATAGATAACTCTTGTTTAAAAGATTGAGGAAATGGTTTGATCACCGCAGGGAAAAAATATGCTCTTATCAGGACTCATCATGTTTGGGCATTGGCTTCCTTGTCTTCATTAGACATGTATTTTACTAATATACACCCAGTTTCACTGTCACCTGATAATCTGATCTGAGAGCGCAGCAATTCATAGGATCCAGTAGGACAGACTTTGCTAATGGGAAGAGATCACTTGTTCCTCAGCGCTGGTAGTAAAGCCCATCCCAGCTCAGTGTTTCACCACTTCCACACAACCCATTATGGAGCACAGAAAAAATGGACCACAGAAACAAACATCCATAAGAAATGGCCCACCTTGTACCATTGCAAAGCATTTCTTTTGAAGACAGTTACCAACTTCTTGTGTTACGTGAAAATCCCCTTTTTCCTTCTTCCTTTTGTAATTTTTATATCTGGTTATGTATTTTGGACTAAAATATTATGTAGGAAAGACCTCAACATACAGGCCACAGCCAAGTCAAGTCACAAGCGCATGGCTACAGATCACCTAGTTCTATAGGGACAAGCAAATGTCTCCTATTCTCCTAAATGTCCCCTAAAAATGTGTATTGTTTTAACCTAATCACTGTGCCTCCTGATCCAATCACTGCATAGGCAAACATAAGGGAGGAAGACTTTAGCAGCAAAGTCTAAGTACCTAGCCTCCACCTATTGTTAACTAAATCACAGCCATTAAGCTACATCCTGACTTCAAAGTCCAGTAGCAACAGGAAGCAAGCTACCCCCCCTCCCCCAGGGTCAGCCTTTGCTGATAGCTGATTTCTGGACTCTTCCACTGTTTTACATACTCCACGTGTCCCACTGTGTGTACTGAGCATGCGCACCCAGGAGGCCACATCCAGGTCATTTCTGGTCAGCCACAACCCTTTAAGAGAAAGCTCTGGCCACATGGTCTCTCTCTCTCTCTCTCTCTCTCTCTCTCTCTCTCTCTCTCTCTCTCTCTCTGGCTGCCCTCCAAAGGCACAGGTCCTCCATAGGACTCTTTCCCCCTCCCCCCAACTGCTTCCCAGGACAGGTAACTATACCTTGCATCTGGAATCTTTTCCCTTCTATTTCTCCCATTCTCCCCCATCTTAGTTAGCAACTGAGTTATGCAGACCAGGGACCCCTAAAATCCTTCCCTACAACCTATCCTTTTCTGATTTCTTCTCGGATGCACCAAATACACGGCACATGCAACCATCATGAAGCTAGGTACACTAGACACAAGTACTAGAAACCTATACTTATCAATTCTCCATGTGCATTATGTTTACCTATGTGTTTTTGTGATAAAAAATATAATCGTTAATTGAAAGTTATCTTTCTCCCAGTCTCCTCCTTAAGCTACAAGGGATTATCTCTGCATTACGCTGTTTTGTTATCCAGCCTGCGATCCTGAAGTTTCCAAAAGGGTAATATAATAATTCCCCTTAAAACATAATAGCCCTTTTTGGTAACACTTGTGTGACGATGGAGTTCTACTTCCCCTGAATGTAGGGCGCTAATTTGCCTTGTTGTGAAGTTGCAGTTATGTGGCTTCTTGCAGGCAGGCTATCTGACAAAATATCATGTTATGAAGCTGTTACAAGAGCATCACCATCTACGGTAAATAAAGCATTTGTTATATATAGACTGTTCTCTACAAAATTCTTGGCTGATGCAAGTCCTGATCTTGTCACTGGAGTTTACACAGGGGAATCCTTGTGATGATTTGGCAGATAATTAAGACCATGGAGATTTTATAAAATTTTTATTCCATTTAAAAAGTCTTAGATATCTGTGCATAATGATTTCTCCAGGCATGCAAAATTAAGTTAATTTGTTTATACAGTATCTATCTGATTTACGTCTATATCCTTTTGTAATTGCCTTTATGGTTGTTACTGTTAATTATAGGATCAATACAAAAGATTTTTAATTAAACTAAATATAGAGAAGCACTCCATAATAAATACGGTGTTATTATGATAATCCAATAGCTATATCCAGTATTAGCTCAACTCTAGAAAATGACACTCATGGAAGACTCCTGCAGGTGTGTGCATTTCCTTTGTACTTGCTGAGACCTACTGGAGGTCCTCTCCACTTTTTAGGATTTTCAAATATAAATAGCATGTGGGCTGCTGGTCTGAATTTAGAATCCAATGCTTTAAGATGCTGTCTACCCCTGCATATTACTTAACTTCTTTTCCAGTGTTTTAATTGCTCTTTCAGTCCCTTAATGTCATCCGATTTTCTTTATTCTGGAGTTTGGAGGCAAATCAGATACAGAATAGAAAGATCAGGGAAAGAGCTTATCAAGTGGGGGGGAAAATTGGAAGCCTTAAATTATATCTCTATGGTGCAGGATAACATCACTTTTCCCTCTTGTTGTTCAGGCAACCTAATACTCAGATTTACCAACTTGGATCCTCTTTATTCCATCCAAGACTCTTGATTCATATTCTAGAGTTTTACTATGAATCCCTAAAGCCTTTCTTTGAATTATCATAAGTCCTGATACACAAAGTCAGCAACTCACTGAAACCTTCTAGTTGGTTAAAAGTCACAAAATGGCAAGAGTTTTCCTTGATAATCCATTCTAGAAGTGAAACTACACAAAAATGTCCGCTGCCAAGTTGTAGCACAGGGGTGCTCAATAGGTGGCTCGCGATCTACCGGTAGATCGCGAGGCAAAATGAGTAGATCACTGAGCCCTGTCTCTCCAAACTGTTAATATGTCAGTTTCGCCTAGTGACTAGACGAAACTGACATTTAGCTGACACTAAAATGGCAAAATGAGTAGATCACGGAGCCCTGTCTCTCCAAACTGTTAATATGTCAGTTTAGTCTAGTCACTAGACGAAACTGACATATTTAGCTGACATGTGTGCTTCCTGAAGCATCTGGTGGGCCACTGTGGGGCACAGGAAGGTGGACTTGGTGGGCCTCCTCTGACCTGGTCCAGCAGGGGCTCCATACATCAAAGGGGGTGTCTGTCAGATGCTTCCTTCCCCCTGGTAGATCTCCGGGCCTTGCTGGGTTTCAAAGTAGCTCTCGAGCCAAAAAAGTGTGAGCACCCCTGTTGTAGCACATTAATCTCTCAGATTGCTGGGGCAATCACTGAGCTGGCATGGGACGCAGAGCTCCTACTACAGCAGCCTACCCATCAAACCACACACATACACAGCCCATGCTCTTTACTGTATCACTAGCACCTGCTGGCATGGTTGTCAGTATGCTGGCCTTCCAGTACCCCTGCCACTGCCCACCATATATCATGGCAACAGAAAACAGTGGGTTCGTGCAGTAATGTAGCTAGAAGGGCAAGTGGAGGTTACACTCATGCTTACACTCATGATGGGAGCCTGACTTACTTATGATTTAGCACCCCTCTAGCTACTGTACTAGGTTCATGATCACTGCAGAGTGCCTCCCCCTCACAGAGTGAGGACACAGAGTGATTCCAGGTAGAAGTTGTATGTGGAGTCCTTCTGGGTTAGAACACCTGCAGTAAGAAGACAAGGGCTCCCCAAATATCTTGCCGTACATGATATGAGGAATGAGGGGTTGCTGTGCAAAGTGCTCCTTTTGTGTGCCAGGTGCACTTTTCCTATGGTTCCCATCACCAAAGTTTCCCTTTGGGTCACCAGAGATGTAGAGTCCTATGCTTCACTTATTCTAACCTGAGCTAAAGTCTCCCTGGCGGAAGCTTTAGTACTGGGTTTAGTGTGCTGTCTATCCTATGGCTATAGTCCAGTGGTTCCCAATCTCCTACAAGGAAAATGGTAAATATTTGTGTGGGCGGGGGAGAGGGAGTGGGGCAGCAAAGGTGCCACAGAGATCGCAGCACTGCCTCTGCCTCCGTTTTCAGAAGTAGCTGCTGATCAGAGATAAGGACTGTTCACAGAAGCCTGGGGGACATCAGAGGGGGCTGCAAGCCTCCAGGGCCCTGCAGGAGGCCATCTCTGCCTCCAAGGTAAAAAATAAGCCCCTTGGAAGTGGCCATGCTGCAAACTCTTCGGCACTGCGTCTGCTATCGGAGCGGGGCCACTCCTCTTAAGGGGGAATGCCCTGCTTCCAGTTCCCCTGGTGGGTCGCGACCTACCGGTTTGGGAACCACTGCTATAGTCTGTATCCTGTGCAGCATCCTAACAAAGAAGTGGGATGGGAGTTAGCAGGAGATGCAATTTTCTGCTGTTTTTCCCTTCCTTGTTGTTCTCTGCAGGGTTACTCTACTCTTACTGATGCCAGCTCTATCATTGGCATAGCATTGTATGCTGGCATAGCATAGCACCAGAGGCATGTCCCTTCATGGAAGGGGGGATTAGGATATGCATGCAATGATTCCTCCTTTCCCTCCCACATCCATTCCACATCATGCCCCAATCTCTGTCAGTGTTGCTGTGGTGCCCAAGCAACACCCAAGCTATATTGGCATGGCATTTTTTTGATATTGTACCAGTCTCTGTGGCACAGCAGGTGGACATCCACACCAGCAGGGCTCTCATTGCATCGGCATATGTGGAGATACACTGGCATGTCTTGAGGATAGGATTGGACTGCCCGTCTCCTTTTTAACAGCCCTGGAATCATTATAACTATTTCATTATCAATTATTTATATAGTGCCATCCATGTCATGGCACTTACAAAGAATGACAGGACGCATCTGTGCCACAAGGTACCAACAAACCAACACAAGGGAGCTGACAGAGTGAGGGGAGGGTAATGGAGATGGGGTCAACCAGGGGAGAATATATGATTATTTCAGATACACAAATGTAAGCTTCATAACTGTAGGCTATGGAGACTTGAGCCAATTTATACATTGGTCAGCATGAAGTGGTCATCTGAAGTGGTCTGGACTGTTCAGACAGCAGATATGGGGTCATATTTTAGAATGCTACGCCACGCATACAAGGGAAAAAAAGTCACTGCATGTAGCATACAAGCTCACTGGAGGAAAGGTTCAGCATGAACCTCTCCTTGACTTGCTGGTTTGCTAATGGAAGATTATTTGTGGGCGGGACGGACGGAGTATTACAAAAACATAACTCCCCATCTGCTGCCTGAAGTGGAACAGTTCAGAATTCTACCAACTCAGGGCCCAATCCTAGCCAATTTTCCAGTGCTGGTGCTGCTGTGCCAATGGGGTATGCACTGCTTCCTGTGATGGTGAGGCAGTCACAGAGGCTTCCTCAAGGTACGGGAACATTTATTCCCTTACTTCGAGGGTACACTGTGGTTGCACCAGTGCTGGAAAGTTGGATAGGATTGGGCCCTCAGCTTACTACCAATGTGGTTCTAAAGTGTTGTGCCATATATAAAAATCAGTGAATCAATATCTCTGAACAAACAACATTCTAAAGCTTCACACACTCACCAAAGTAATCTTATGTATGTGGTGGGGCCAGTGGCATTCCTGGGGCTTCCCGTGCCTGGGGCAACCCCCAGGATTCTGCCCCCCACACCTCGTTTCGCCCCCTTCTCCATCCCCCCTGCACACCTGACCCAGAAGTAATTGCGGTGATGTCACCGTCACCGCAATTACTTCTGCGCAGCTGCCTCCTCCGTTCCCCCTTTGAAAACAAGGGGGAACGGAGGAGGCAGCCGAGGCCCCCACGGAGCCTTCCGCACCATGGGGGTCTCCATGGCAGCGATCTGGGGCTGCTTCCAGCAGCCCCAGACTGCTGCAGTGGAGACCTCCTTGCCACTTGTTAGCCTCCGTGGGGGCTGAGAAGTGGCACGCGTCTACTCCAAAGTTGGAGGGGGCGCATGCCACTTCCCCTGCGCCACAGAGAGATGCCCTCCAAGGTGCAGGAGGGGCGACCCGGGCCGGGAGGCTTCCCCTGCACCATGGTGGGACGCCCTCTGAGGTGCAGGAGGAGCGACCCAGGCCGGGAAGCAGCATGCGTCCCCTCTGACTTTGGAGGGAGCGTGTGCTGCTTCCACTCCACCTCTGTGGGACGCCCTCAGAGGTGGAGCAGGGGCGCCCAGGAGCGCTCCTGGGAGGCAGTGGGAAGCTGCCTCCCAGGGAGCGTCTCGGCACTAACTGGGCCGCCCCCTTCCTCCTTTATAGGAGGAGATGAGATTGGCGCCCTAGAGTGTCAGTGCCTAGCGTCAGTGCCTGGCTCAGGGAGGGAGGGGTGGGGCAGCTCAGTCGGTGCCCAGGTGCTGACAGATAGGCAGCAAGCTACCTCTCCGCAGTGCTCCTGGGCAGTCCTCCTGGGGGGGTGGGGCAAGGTGAGGCTCCAAGGTGCCCCTGGAGGATCAGCGCTCAGGGCATTAGCCCCGTTTGCCCCCCCAGGTACGCCAGTGGGTGGGGCAGTAAGCACTGACACGTCCTCACAATGAAGTGGGTGGTTCGTGCAAGCACACACACACAACGTATGCATTTCTTATGCACATGTACACTTTTTTTTTTTTTTTTACAGCTGACTCAAATGCAGTGGGTTGTGCTAAAGGTACAGGCCCCACAACAACCAAGCCCTAAGTGAACAACGTATCCTTCTACCTGAGCGTCTGGATCCCATTTTCCTGGATATGGTCCTCCTACTCCTACCCACACTGTCATATAAAGAGCATGGGGCTAAACTATGAGGATGGTTAGATATAAAGCATCTTGCCTCAGTGAAAGGAGCCACATTGGCTACTATGATCAGATCCTTTCCAGCTCCATGAAGCATTTATCTGAAATGCCTGTTCGCCTTTTGTGAACTGTTTATTAAAGGAGCATTGATGTGAAGTGTGAATTAACTCCATAATAGGATGCTGGGAGAATCCTCAGCACATGAGCTAGCCCTGCCATCCGCTAGGAAGAAGCCAGGAATAACCTGATGGGTGCAGCTACCTGGAACTAAAAGGGGGATTCATTGAAATCAGGATGCCAGGGGGCTTGGAAGGCTAAATTGGCTCCCAACTGAAGAGATGGCTGCACAGCCTGTTTACACACATTGTTGAATCCAGAGCATTGATTCTATGTTTGATGTGAAAAGAAATTAAAGCCCTGGTCTCATTAGATAACCGGTTATGGTTAAAGATCACAGGGAGACTCTCTCTTCTTTTGTATGACACTGAATAGGTCTCAGCAGGCAGCTCCTTGCGCACAATTGATTTCAAGCAGAGTTTTGTCTGAAAGATGCTTCTAGATTATGGCAAGAAAGCATTCTATAATCCTCCTGCCAATGTAGTTATGTTTAACAGACATTCTACTCTTATCACTGATTGATAACACTTAACTCAAAACATATTTAAGCTTTAGGGATGTCAATATTTTGCCGCCAAGTGAAGGTGACCCTTGCTCTCCTTGTTTGCTAAGTGTGCGCCGTGGTTTGCTGGCAAATTTGTAAGGGTGGTTATGTGGGCAGGCTGTTATGGATTTGCTATCTTAGCCTGAAGTGTTTGCTGCTGATTATGTGATTAAATCAATAATAATTTCTGTTTGGATCCCGTGCTTCTTGATTCATCTTCTTTTCCCCATGCTGTGGAGCAGAACAATGAGCTTGTGAGCACTTGAGCCTCGGAGCGCTTTGTTGTGGGGAGAAAATGCCAAAAGGTATGGCAGGTGGCAGCATCCAAATCTCTTCAGAAACCAAAATATTATAACAGTTCCACAGGTAAATAAACAAGCAGGGGCCTTTGTGCCACTGGAGGCAGACATGACAGGTGCAGAATAGGGGGTTTGGTTTAATCAATGTTACCACTCATTTTGGCTTACCTGGAGGAGTGTGACTCCTGCCAAAAGGCCTTCATTCCATATTAAACAGATATTCTTTTATCCTGATAAAGGAAAGAATTTACATTTAGACAAGCAGAGTACTCACATTCGCAGCATATGGTCATGCTAGCCACCCCGGCAGTTTTACATTACAACAGAGAAGATCTCTGTGATGCTCTGCCCAAGACAAAGAGGATTTCCTCTCTCTCTCTCTCTCTCTCTCTCTCTCTCTCTCTCTCTCTCTCTCTCCTCTTATCTACATACACAAACACATTAATGTGGAGGCAAAATAAATTAGGAATCTTTCACAATGATGCATTGCATACAGCCTCAATCAACAGCTCCAAACCAAAGGAAAACTGTACACTCTTGTTAAACTTCTCAGTGCATCACCTTCTGTCCCCCCCACCCCCACTATCTGTGTCATTACCTCAGTCATTTATAATAATTCATGCATTAATCTGAGCCACACTGGAGGAATCTTCAGGCCTTCCTTCCCCCCTCTCCACCCCCAGAAGCGGATTCTCCTTTAATCCCTTTTTTCCAAATGCCTGAGTGGCTGAAGGGGTTTTACCTTGCAAGCAACTTTTGTGCCGCTCAGGCTCTCAGCAGGAAAATCTGGGACAATTCAATGTCCCAGCGGAAATCACTGGGACACCAACTGATCTTTTAAAATCAGAACATCTGGTCAGTCACCTTATCCCATATGGGTAAACAGAACCTGGTTAATCAGGCTGTGCGCTTTTTTAAAAAGAAGCCATTTGATTGAAGGAAACCAAAGGTAATTTAATGGTTATAGGATAGAACTCGGCTAATGTTTTTAACACCAGGAATGTAGCATACTGTGATGGACAACAACTGTGCTAATCAGTTCTTTTAAACAACAAATTGCTTGTAGCTATGTTAAATATTACTTTGAGGGAGGAAAAAAGACAAAGCATCCTCCAGGAATGTTCCTCACTGTGGAAGGGAGGGTTCCTGAGGTGGCCGCTCTTGCGTTGAAAATGAAGCCGCTTTCCTTTCAATGAAAGGCATACTTCATATTGTCACTTGGGTTGCCAAACCCTTTGGACAAGATCTGTGTCCACTTAAAGAGTCTCGTCAAGCAGGAACATCGTGAGGTGAATATGCTGCTTGAATGAAAATGGCAGTAGAGAGCAGAGACGTGGGGACTGAAAAGGAAAATGGAGAAAAGAAGAAAGATTTTACATACAGCTTTGATGGTGGAGGACTATTGGGGGTTTTGTGAGCAGAGCTTGCCTCTTGAAAAGACTCCAAATGCATGCACAAGCTCATGCGTGAGACACCATGATGGTTTCTCTGGAAGTGCAACAACCCCCTGATTCTGCTCCTTTAACCATTAACGCAGTTTTCAATTTGCAGTTCAACTTATGGGTGCAACGAAAAGTTAGAAAGGGCGGGAAAAGTCAACATCTTGCCACTCTTTAATTGGTTGGTTGGCAACCTTCAGTCTCGAAAGACTATGGTATAAGCCTACAGCACATGGTATTTCCAGGCGGTATCCCATCCAAGTAGTAACCAGGCCTGACCCTGCTTGGCTTCTGAGATCAGACAAGATTGGGCATGTGCAGGGTAACAGTTGACACTTGTATGAAGAATTAACTCATCCAAAGTTGATTATGCGCCAAACACAATATCAGTTTTAAAAAAGAGGATAAGATGCCAACGCTGAAAAATATGGCTTTTTGAAATGTTTCTCCCGGAATTGGAAAATGGTTTCCCATCTTTAATTATTACAAAGAAAATTAAGAAAAGTTCTCTGGATCTGGATATTTGTGACCCCTCCCCCCTGCCCATGCATACACACATGTGCTTACTTAGCCTCTTTCACATATAAGTGTAGAAGCTGGGATGGGATCTGTGAAGCCAGCACCTCCTACCTCTCCCCTGAACTGTCCCATGCCAGGGACAAAATTGGTAGACTTTACTGCCACCACAAGGACGACCATCATTGGAAGCCTTCTTCCCTGTTATGTGGAGAATCCCCTGGCCCAAACATAACCAATAGCATGTAGCAAAGAGTTGAGGAGGACTGGGGCAAGGCTCTGCCTGAGCTCAACCAATCACAAACCGGTAATCAGTTAAAACATAAAAAGGGAGTATTAAAAATACGGGGGGGGGGGGAGGCTGGATAATGCCAAGAGGAAAAACTAAACTAGTAAAAAGGCTTGAAAATCACTTGGGCATTGTGGACCTTAGCAAAAATACAAACAGTCAATACAAACAGGCAAACTTAAAAGCAAAATAATTCCAGAATGTGTCTAATAGCCACTATTTCCTAACTGTACTTATTCTAGTATTAGCATGAGGAGTCCATTACTTCTCTCTGATGTCCAGGAAGTCAGGTGGCAACTTGACCACATACTGATGCATTCTCTGAAGAAGCCAAGCTGTATCCAGCACAGATTAGGAAGCGGCTGGAGGTCTCTTTGGAGTAAAGCCCCAGCCACTCCCATGGGGCTACTCGAATCTGTGCCAGCTAAATAGCCGAGGTCTCTGGTGTGACACCAAGCAAGCCTGGAGGGGGGTCAGGGTATGGTGGAGGCCTGCTCCATCAATTCTGCCCCCCTTCTGGGCCCAATCCCCCCCGTTATGCCCTCCTCAGCCCTGTTCTGCCCCCTCCCCACCACCTTCCCCATGTCCCTGTGCCACTCAGTGCTGCTCCTGGATGCAATGCCAGCAGGAGACAAGGAATGCACAAAATGACCTGCCTGCATGACTTGCCCATGCAGTCTTCCTGCAATATCACTGATTTCAAAGTATCTCAAGGAAGTCCCTTTCCTAATTAACTTTCCTCTGAAACTTTTCTTAAAGGGAAATCAAAAAGAAGGGAGCAAGGAGAGCTGAATCAGCACAACAGGCGATAAAGGCAGAAATATTATCATATTCAATTGCTATGGCTCAATAGGATGCACATATTTGCATATAAAAGATGGCTGGCATCATTTGTTGGCATCTCTGATAAAAAGGATCTCATGTAACAAAGAAGGGATAAACAGATTCAGTATAAAGCAGTTTCATATGTTCATATGACTGCTGCCTGAGATCTTGGAGATGTGCCATCAGTCAAAGCGGACTATGCTGCACCAATAAGCTGGACCATTGGAGTGACTCAGTATAGTGCAGTTCCTAAAAGCCTAATAGTCCCAAGTCTGCTTTGACTTGCAACATCATGACCACTACAGAACGCATATCACCATGACCAACAGTTTTGGACTCAGAACTGGACATCTGGGTTCAAATCATAGTTCCATTTAGCATGTCAGTTTAAACGACTGTATATCAAAAGAGAATATCAGTGGCTGTGGCCATTCAAGCTCACATGATCAGAGGCATTGCAGATACTTCTCAGATTAAACCCATTTTTACCCAACTGACAGGTGTATACATTTGGTCCCTGTTATGTACATGCAACATTGGGCAGAAATGGCTTAAGAACTTATCAAAGTCTCATGAGCTGGATGCACGCTGTTCCAGTAATTCTGATCCCTGAAGTCCAAATGTGCAGATTTCAGCTCCTGTTGATTCACAGGACACTGGAACCACTGATTTTACTCTGCACAGAATTCTTCCATTCACTTAGAAGTTGTCTTTCCTGCACTTCTGACTGTGGATTATGGGGAAAACCTTAACAGCCAGAAGACAGACCAGAAGCTTAACACTGTCTACCTTTGGTCTAGAAATGGCCACATTTGCATCCCACCTGCCTAGGAAATGGATCCAAAGCAAATTTCATTCAGAAAATGCCAAAACCTAGAAATTTTGACCCTACCCCCACCAGCCTGTGTAGTGCAGCATTTCTCCACATTTGTCCTCTGCTGTATTACTTCACATGGTCCACCTATTCAAAATACCACCAGAAGTAACTGGTGATGACATCATTGCCAGCTACTTCTGGGTTGGGAGGCCTGATGTGACACAACAAACCCCAATAAGAGGCTCAGGGTAGATGGGAGGGCTTTTTTGAGCATGGAAAAGGATGCTTTGGAGCTCTCCTGCCAAGCCAAGCCTCCTTCCGCTGTTTGTTGTGTCAAATTCCTGGTCTCACTGCCAGGCGGCAAGTATCCAGGGGTCCCATGAGTACCACCAGACACCACTTCAGGTACTACTAGTGGTACCCATACCACTGGTTGAGAAACACCGGTGTAATGTATTACAGTATCTGCTGTTTTCTTTTTTTAAGAGAATACAATTCTGTGTGATTCATTTCTCTTCCCTTGGCTTATATTTGACATCACGCTCATTTTACTCTGAGCAAGCTAGTTTGTTTCTGTCCTCTGAGGAAGTTCAAGGTATAATGAGCAAAACATCCGGATTAATTAAGGAACTCTATGTGTATTTTTTCCCATAGAATAGATTGGATCTCATCCAAACCAAGGCAAACTTCAAAGTCAGGCTCCAGCCAACAGTCATCCAGACTGCTGACATCCAAAGAACGGTTTTACTATATTCGTGATAAGAAATACCCTTGCTAAGACAAGAAGCCCTTTAAAGGCTTTAGTGTCACCTTCTCAAATGTTTGCAGTGACTCCAGCTCTTTCCAAATACCATACAACATTTGCAAACTCTGCTGTTGCCAAGCATCGTGGTGAAATGCAATGCCTCTGAGCATGTGAACTTGGATGGCCACAGCACCACCTGCTTTGGCTCAGCATTCACACACAGGCACACTTCAGTAGCAGTGAAACCACTTCTCTTTTGACAGGCAGTCATCTAAACCAAGGCAGTGGCTCCTAGGATGTCAAAATGCCATCATTTGAAATCCGCTGTAAAACTGCTCCTTCCTCTCCATGTTGCCACATCTTTTACAGTGCAAGAGAGGGAGAGGCGCATCAGGTTCCCAGTTGCAGGCCTGCCCTTTAAATGCATGCACTTGATACTGATTTATGCTGGGAGGGAATGGGATTTGTGGCTAGCAGGAAAAGGTTATGTTTTCATTGAAAAGCTGCTTTCATCATTTCTCTTAGCTGGGTATCTTTATGCAATCTTTGTGACTAGATGAACTGACTGAGTCACAGCCTCCTCCAACCATTTTGAGTCAGTGCCCAGTTCTGTTCTGTTTACATATTTTCTGTTTATAAGAGCTCTGCCATTCATTAAGGAAGACTTTTAAAAGAGAGAGGGTGCACATTCATCTTGGTGCATCTTTTTCAATAGGCGGCATGCCTACAAAAAGGATACGTTGGTAGCATATCTTGTGCTACCCTGCATGCCATCCAGAATATACCATAAGCATAGCACAGGCCCTTTTTCTGATAGATATGGCCTTAATGTCTATCTCATTTGGGGGCCACTAGCTTACCAGCTTGATGTGGTAAAGTCTGGATGTGAAAGTCGCAGGAGAACAGATAAATGCAAACTGCTCTCAAATTTGTCTTTCTTCTGCTTCTTTTACTTTTTTTGTTCAGTCAAGCCATATCATTTTATGTCACGAGGAGGCAGAAAAGCCCTAAAGATAAGTTTGAATGGAAGGAAAGGGAAAGAATTATTTATCGCTATTTTCTAAAAGAGGAGTCAGCAGAATTCAGGGACCTGGGGATCCATTCTCTAGCTAAAATCATGAGGATTTTCAATAGGCAGCTGCTATTTGGCACTCTCTCAGCACCTCCTACACAGCAGTGACTCTCTGGTCAGCTGACTTCTGCAGAGCCTCTGGAAGCTATTGATTGGACAGAGAACACAGAGCCATCTTGCCCTGTATCATCCCACTTCATCTCCTGTGACAGTTATGAGGAGGGAGGATATTCCAAAGCAGAAATTGCCTAAGAGTGTCCCATTCTTATCACTACCTGCATGAAACACTACCTGAGCACAGCTTAGATTCATATAGGCTGAGAAGACTTTGCTTCATCTTCCTGTCCGTTTCCCCACTTCTCTTTTTGCTCATTTTACAAGGACCATAGCAATGCTGTCCAGGAGTCTGAAGGCGTACAGTGAGATAGGCCTAAAGATAAAATCTTAAAACCCCAAGCATCAGTTACTTGGGGGATTCCTTGGGAAATGTTTCTTCAGCATTGAGCATCTAACCCTCATTAAGTGTGAAAGTTTCCACAGTGAGCAATAGGGTGATTTCTCTAGAAAATACAATACCTGAAAGGTGAAAAAAGGCATTGCAAAAAGTGTTGAATTTTTAAATAGTTGAGCAGTGAAAAGCCCCTCGGAAGTTGAGAGGGAATGTGATTGTCTGTATGCTTTTCAAACCTGTATGACAGAGATGGCACAGAGTCATTGCTGCAAAATCTATTCTATTGTAATTGTGACAGTCACATTGCATTTTTTCTGCTACCGTGGAACTTAGGTCCATACGGGCAGGGTTCCAATCTAGACACTGACCAGACACAGACCTGATTGGCTTCTGCAAGTTGTTTTATCATCTCTGGGATGCTTCATGCTCTGGGACTGTCCTTAGAAAAGAAACATCTTGTTTTTTCCCCCAAAATAATATAAACAAGTGTTCAACTTGTTGAACTTCTGTTGAGAAGTATCTCAAAAGGTTGGACAGAAAATGCATGTAGAACTGTTCTTACAAAACCATCTTCCCTTCCTGTCTAGCCCAGAGGTTCCCAAACTCTTCTGAGGGAGTGACAGGAGCAGAGTGGGAGTGAGGGGGGTGACCCTGACAGTGCTGCAGTGATCCAGGGACATTTGAATGTACTTTGTGGCTGCTGAAGCCTCCATGAGGGTCCATAACCCCCTCTACAAGCCTCTCTGTGGCTGCCCTAATCTCTGATTGCTGATTGGAGCTCATTTCCGGTTTGATTGTGCATTAAAATGCCTCTGAGTCCCCACTGTGCTGTAATTGCTGCAGCACTATCGTGGCACCCATTGCTGGACCACTCCCCTTAAGGGGGAATGCTCCATTTCCGGTTCCCTTGTTGGGTCATGACCCACCAGTTTGGGAACCACTGGTCTAGCCCAAACTCAATTATGGAACACTTTGAAAAATATTTTTAAATGTGTTTTTGTGTCCAAGATGTGTCAAAGATTTTTATGTCAAAGATTTGAGAATCTTTGGTGGGAGTCCAAGATGGGTCCAGGCTGACAAGGGGGGATAGGATCTTGACATGCCGCCAGTGGTGCCAGTGAGCACTGGCAGTGGTGACTGCCACTGAGATCCTCTGAACCACCTTGCAGTCTCAGAAGCTCCAGTTTTATGCTGGTAGATTGCGAGAGCCTCCAGCAGAAGGCCCAGATAAGATTGGGCCACGAAGCATGCTTTTGAGTCCTCTAAAGCTCTTCATCAGGCTGGATGTAGAAAGGGGAGGCTGGACATGGGGAGTACATTGGCCCCCAAAGTCTGTAATTCATAGCAGTTAACTTGGGAGTACAAGGGAAGTGAAGCAGACTTGTGTTGATTAACTTCACTAAGTGCTAGACACAATCTCAGGTTGCACTCTGGGCTTCTGGAATGGAGAAGGCACAGTTATGGCAGCTCCCCCATTTTTAGAAAATATAAAGACCATAGCTACTGTATGACTCAGCCAGGAAGCATAAAAGAGGTCACAGTCAGCAAGTCATAGGCCCAAATGGGATTGATGTACTGTGGCTCTGCTGGACTAGCTGGCCGAAGCACCACACCAGTGGCTAAATATTTAAATTATATGTATGTGAGTGAGAAGCACAGCCTGAAAGCAACTGGCTCTCTCATCTGGCTGTGAACTATGAACAATATTCAAGCCTAGCACAACCTCCCCTCTCAATGTCACAGAGCTAAGTGACGCACTTCAATGCTTTTTTCTCCTCACAGTCTTTTTTTCCCCCATCTCCCTTTTAACTTACATGGGGTATTTTCAATTAAGAAGTTTTCCATGTTGGATCACTGTTTTGCTATGCAAAGCATCCAGAGTTAATAGGTAAACAGAGAAGTCCGCCCTCATAATTCATAAGCAGCAGTTAGAAAAGTCTTTGTTATTGGGCTGGTTGGAGCCAGTTCATTTTGTAGAATTCTACGCCAGCTACACTCCATAAATTTTTCACAATAATCATAAAGAACCTTTTTTATTCTCTCTCTCTCTCTCTCTCTCTCTCTTCTTTTTTGTTGCTCTCCAGAGTTTATTCATTACACATGAAGCATATCTGGGCTGTGAAATCCGTTACTAAATACCTCAGGACCTGTCATGCCGCTGTAATTTAAATTGAATGTAACAATAATCCAGCCTGATTGCCCAGCTCACTAGTTAATGTGAGGATATTTGACTCTGTTAATCACCACAATAGCCAGGTCACATTTCCACCATTGCATATGTAAACAGATTAACCAGCATGCAGTGCAGCCCTAACAACATATGACAGAGCAAGCTTTAAAAACAAAATTACGGGAACATAATTCCCTGGCCATTATGATGCAGTGTAGAAAGCACTGAATTTGGGTGTAGGCTGCCATGTTGAATTCTGATCCCTAGAAGTGCATGTACAAGTATTTATAAACACATGGTGTACAAGTTTTACACTAAAAGTTCCATGCCACATCAGTGGTGTTTGCCATGTAATGTTTGCAGCTGCCTCACAGCCCAATCCTATGCATGTCTACTCAGAAGTAAGTCCCATTAGAGTCAATGCAGCTTACTCCCAGGAAAATGTGGATAGGATTGGGCTGTCAGACACAGAGCTCTTTATGAGGGCCTCTTTGAATAAAAAGTAAGTCCCATTTTGGTCAGTGGGACCTGCTTTCAGGTAAGTATATATAGGGTTGTATCTTTAATTCCTTCACAGTCTTTACCAATATAGTGGGCACTTTGAAAAGTGCTATAGAAATGTTTTAAAATATCATTTTATTAGCTCATTTATATACTACTTTTTGAAAATCACAAAGCAATTAGCATGGAAAAATAAATAAGGTGGTAAGATGGTTCTCTCGACCAGAGGATTCACAATATGTTTTTTTTTTTTAAATACACAAAAGAGACACCAGCGGAACAGTCAATGGAAAAGATGCTCTGCTGGGGTGAACGGGGTCAGGTGCTTCCCTCCCTCAAATACCAGAAGACCACTTAGAAGGTGCTTCTCTTAATCCACTTAGGAAGGCCACATGCTGAGCAAATCACTAAGGAAAAGTGCAAATGAAGTCGGACTAGCAGTGTGTTTGTGAAATATATGCTTTGCCCCATTTACCTATAAAATGAGGGTGGAGGCCTTTTTTCATACCACATTCAAGGGAAGTGGAGGGAGTATGGTGCATCCTAGCCCCTCTCCCACCTTACCCACCCTTTTAAAGGAGGATTGAACACATTTATGGAGGAAAAGACCATCCTAGGTTACAAGCCATGATGACACTATGCAGCCTCTGGGTTTTAGAGGTAACCTATCTCTGAATGCCAGCTGCAACAGAGTGGTGACAGGATATGGGTGTCTTGATGCCTTGTGTGCTTCCTAAGGCATCTGGTGGGCTACTGTGAGACACAGGAAGCCTGACTAGATGACCCTTGGCCTGATCCAGTGGAGCTGTTCTTATGTTACCTTGATACTGAGGGCTGCCCCAAGCCATTTTCTCCCCATTTGGTTCACTTTACTCCCATTTGGTTCACTGTCAGACCCAGATTGGGCCGGGGGGGGGGGAGGACAGCTTTACAGTAGTGGGGTGTGGCAAAGGGGGGTTTTGCTCCCAACCCCTTGTGCTTCTTTTGGTATTAAAGGCAGGACACCACCTCTGCTCTATATAAGAAAGGGCCAACCACATGTTTAATTGGCACATGGCTGCCCCTCATTTCCAGTTTGGCTTCCTGTCATGATTCTTCCCCAGCCTTACCTGGTAAATAAAATAAAATAAAATACCTGGCGATGCAGGCATTGAAGCCTGGGATCATCTGCACACCAGCTGCAACTGAGCTATGAATTCCCATTCATAGACAGTGGGAATTTTCCAGTGTCGTTTTGATTTTTAATAGGTTAAAAAAACAATTTAACATAAATACTGTGGAAAGAAAGTTACTCTTCTGGTGTGGTATATTTTACAGGGGGGGGGGGAGCCGATAGCGCAAACTGATAAGATGTAATCAGTTAAGATCACAGACCATCTTCTGTACTACAATTTTTCAAAATCCCCTTCTCCCCTGCCCCCCTCTCCACATGGCCCTTCTTAATCCACTGTGTGTACCAGACAGCCTGGATAAGAGTGGATAATATCGTTTTGCTTTGTCCCAGCTCTATGATACTATCAAGCAATGACTGCACTTTTAATTAAGAAGGAGACTCCTAACGTGCCAGACAAATATGTGCAATAAATCTATTTCGGTCCTATCTGGAATGCAGCAGTGAACTGGCTGAGATCTTGAAGCCATATCTTGGCCTTTGTGGTCCTTCTTGTCCCCTGCATCTTTAGTGCAGAGGAAATACTCCAGTTTGTTGGGATTTGGGTGATATATCGCCAGTGACTTTTGTTACTGGTAACTTTAATTGGGGCAAGTAAAAGAGAGGCCAAGACAGAACTGTCTCCATATGTGAAAGCTGCTCACCCATACATTCTGCAACTATGACCACTACTGTGGTACTTTCATATTGTCCCAGCATTGCTCTAATTAGTGTCTGAGAGCTCATCCCTGTCCAGACAGACTGAGCAAAACCAGCCCTTTGCAGATTGTTACAGTAAGCCTAGAGACATTTCATCCTCACAAGTCATGCTAGAGCAGAGTTTATCAACCAGTGGTACTTGAGGTGGTGTCTGGTGGTACTCTCAGGACCCCTGGATCCCTGCCACCCAGTAGCAAGACCAAGATCGTGATACAACAAATAGCAGTAGGAGGCTCAGGGTCAAATCTTATCCAATGTTTCAGTGCTGGTGCAGCTGTGCCCGTGGGGCATGCACTGCATCCTGTGGTGGGCAAGCAGTCACAGAGGCCTTCTCAAGGTAAGGGAACATTTGTTCCCTTACTTCAAGGCTGTATTGTGGCTGCACAGCTGCTGGAAAGTTGGATAGGATTGGGCCCTCAATCTTCAGCTCGAAGGGCAGAGCTACAAAGCATGCTTTTCCATGCTCAGAAAAATTCTCCTGTCTTCCCTGAGCCTCTTACTGGTGTTTGTTGCCAGTCATGATATCAGAGCCAGTTACTTCCAGTAGTACTTCAAATAGGAGTCTCATGTGAAGTGGTATGGTGGGGGGACAAACCTTAAGAAACTCTATCCTAGAGCATGCTAGCACTCCAATGCCCCTCCACACACCCACCACAGTTTCAGTATTTGTCTGAACCAACAACTGCTCTATGCAGGGAGAGATTCTTCATATGATTAACAACCCTAATCACATACAGTGTGTTTCCTCATGTGTGATGCATACAGTATTTGTTGCTTCAGACAAATGCTATAAAGCTGCCATCCTATACATGCTTTCCTAGGAATAAGCCCCACTGAACACAACAGGATTTGCTTTTGAGTACTCATGCATGCTTCAGAACACACTGGCAGTGGGCACGGAACTTGCCAAAGTGCACCCATTTTCTAGCCACTGCATTCATACACATACACTCCAATGCAGCCATGTCTTCACTGGGCTACAAGGAAGTAGAAAAGAGGACAGGGACTTATTGTGGGAGGTGGGTAGGGGAGAGTAGAGTAGGAGCAAGTCAGGTGAAGTCAGATTCGTACATGACAGGACAGAGTTTACAGCTGCTTGAGCCATAAAACGGCCTCATAGCAAAAGGCATGGAGGCAAGTGGGAGAATGACAGGGATGGGGAACAAAACTTGGGATGTTATTTTGACCTATGGTACTGACTTCTTGCAAACTAAATTAAAGTCTAAATTAAGCAGGAAACACTATTTCTGTGTGTCTCCTACAACTTTCTCCTTTCTCTTTGAATGACTTCCCATTGTAGCCATGGTAGACAGAACTGAGGGGCAGCCCAATCCTCTGCTGCCTGGCACCCACAGGAGCAGTGGTGCCAAATTGTTTGCTGCTGTATCCAGTGGGTGCTGGGAAGCTGCCAGGAGTCTCCTGAGGGAAAGAGGATTTTCATCCCCTTCCCCCAAGGAAAGCCCTGGCCCCAGCAGTGGGTTTCCTCACATCTGCACCGGCTCTTTTCCCGGTGGATACACGAGAGCCTTTGTGTCGGGTCTTGTGGCCTGACACAGAGTTCAAGATCCAGCAAAGCAGGGCTCCGCTGGTCCTACCCACCCACCCAGGTTCCACCATGCCCCTCCCTCATTCCACCCTCCCCCACCTCCCAGAGGCCCCACTGCCACCCAACTGTTTCACGTACAACCTGGCAGCAGCACATCCTCCTCCTGCCAGTGCTGGGCCCAGTGTCTGACTAGCACTGGCCCAGCACCAGCACTCCCTACTCTCCAGGTGCCATAAATGTGCTTTACAGCATGTTTACAGCATGTGCTTTACAGATGTTTACAGCATCCGGCACCCAGCACCAGCGCTAGGGCTCAGCAGCAATGCTAGGTAAGCACAGGATTGAGCCCTAAGACAGTTTATGACAAACTGGATGTTACATTAAGCACTGGTAATTTCCTTTTTAAAAAGAAAAAGCAAGTGGATTGGACCCGTTGCGGCTTAGGACTGTGACAGGGATAGAGGGTTTAACTTTACCCCTCCACCCGACAGGGGTGCGGTACAGTTTTTAAGAGAAAAGTTAAATCCATCAATGTTAATGATAGTCTTAACACCAGGTTTGGTCCTGTGAGAAAAGCAACTCAAAGAAATAATGCGCTGATAGAGAAAATCACACGGATTGAGAGGACAGGAAACAGGAAGTGACTCAGCAGAACAGCACACAAAGGCCATGAGGGACACAAAGTATAAGAACTTAAATTTTACCTCCTATACAAAGTATAGTAATCATGAGGATGCTGCAAAAATTGACACCCCAATTACACTTACCCCTCATATTGTGTGCTTACTTACCCCCCATTAGCATCAACTAATGAGGTGCGGTGGGGTCAAGGAAACACACAATATGATGCCACAGCATGAACAAGTGATATTGGTTTACATTACAAGAGGAGAGGAAGAGAGACCTCAGTCTGTAAGTACTGTTATGACAGTCTTCCTATGTCTTCTGTAACATCCTGACCTCAGTAACTCCAACTCGAGTGCTTGTATCACCAATGAGATCAGATGCTTTTCCATAGAACTCAGGCGGCGAATTCAGGTTGAGTGAGAGTGACTCACACAAGGTTAAACAATGAGTCTGTGGCAGAGATAAGATTTGACTATAGAGATTCAAGATTTAAAATACCATTTCCTCATCTTCTTGCCAGACAATCCCAGCAGAGGGTAAACAGGGCTAACTGAACATGATAATGCAAGAAGCTAGACTTACATAGGGTTCTTGGCAGAGAGTTCTGGCAACAAGCAATGAAAATGTCAAGTACCAAAAAATTATCTACATATATAATATGAATATCGCTAGTAATACCTTAGATTATAAAAATACAGCATAAAAATCCAGATTTAGTATTCAGTTGGAACATTCTAGCATATTTTCTAATTTTTTTTTACAGTTCACACCATGTATAAACCACTGTTTCTTTTGTGTAAAAAGAAAAACCAAAACTGACTTAGTGGCTTCAGATGCTTTTATATAACCCTATAATTTTTAAAGCCCTTTGTTTCATAAAATGAAATTATGCGGGCAATTAGTCTATACTGTGCACTAACCCCTGTTATGCTTTGGCTAGGAAAAGGAATTCAAAAGAGCAGGGTTATTTCATCTTAAAAACATGTTATTGTGCATGCCCAGTAAGTTTTTCATCGAAAATGTCTTTATTAGGTTTACTGCAGAAATGAATTGCTCTGTTAGCCTTTCCACCTAATGATGCCAGAAACATGAAATGATAGAACACTGTGAATTACAACTCAATCCATAACAGCATAATTGGGCCTGCGTTAGGAACTGAGGGGGATGCGTTCTTCAAAAGAATAGTAATATGAACTCTTTTGCGTGGCGTCAATGGGATGTATTCAGGGGCCAAGAATAAATTATTCTTAAGCACTGTCCCAAACAAATGCTTAATTGGAGCTAGCATTTACCGTTTATTTATTTATTTATTCATTTATTTATTCATTTATTTATTTATTTTATTTCTACCCCACCTTTCTCTCCAAACGGAACCAAGGCAGGGCCCAAGGTGCCTTACAACAGTGTGAGGAAATACAATTACATAAAATCACCATTAAAAACACAAATTACATTAAAAACCCTTCACAATTAAGAACATCATTAAAAAAGCAAATAAAATATGAATACAGTAAAAAAAAAAAAAAAAGCAGCAGCAATCTTATGAAAGCCTCAAGTCCGTAAAAACCAGATGTTAAAAGATGTTTAAAAGGCCAGAAACTCAGAAGGCTTGTCTAAAAAAAAATGTCTTCAGGCCTTGCCAGAAGGTTTCCAGGGAGGAACAGTTTGTAAATCAAGAGAGAGGGAGTTCCATAATGTTTGTGCCACTACTGAGAAGGCTCTATTTCTTGCTGCTGCCCCATGCACCTGTCTGGGCGGTGGCATTTGTAAAAGGACCTTTTCCAATTACCTGAGGGGACGAGCCAGATTATATGGAAATAGGCGGTTTCTCTGATACCCTGGCCCCCAGCCATATAGGGCTTTAAAGGTCAAAACCAGCACCCTGAATTGGACCCAGAAATGAATAAGTTTCAGGTGAGGGTCTTTCCCAGCTCTGTCTGGAAATTCCAGAGATTGAATCTAGGCTCTTTCTCCATGTGAAGTGTGCTCGGCCACTGACCTAGTGCCCTTAGCCTCTTCTGTTATTACTAGATTATGGAGGATGACCTCAGCATAGTCCAATGTAAATACAATGCAACAGCACTTAGCCATGTAGATGTCTCATGTTACATGCGAGTGCCATTTCCAGCAGGATATTGACATGCAAGCTTTACCAGCTGCTAATCCAACATACCAAGGAGTCATCTTTTAAACATGGCCTCTCAGAGCACTAGTGTGGGTCAGTGTTCTTTGTGCCACAACAGCACACCTAAATCAGGCTTGAGCAGTTTACTTAATGATTTTTTTTATCTGTCATACATTTGGCTGATGGTCTTCAACTCTGTTACCAGCTCCAAGTCCTTGGAATGGAATGGACAAGAAAGGTCTAATGAAGGAATATAGAAATATATGCTATAGGCAGAGCCAAGTGGGAAATCCAGCTAATAGTAGCCATTATCCTTTTACACCATGGCTTCTGTTTCAGATTGGCTAAGTTACATTGTACAAGCATTCTCTGATGTGTTAATATTCCTCAAGTGTACTTCTCACCCCACTCCAGATCAAGCATTAAATGACACTCTGCAATGGAGCGTATTTATTTTAGTCTGCCCTGCATGTTCAACTAAAGTAATGTAATAAAATAATAGCTATGAAATAATAACAGAGCAGCGCAGGTGGCAGGACTGGCCTATTCATGGCTTTGAGTTTTGTCAAATGACACCTGAAATTTCAATCACAAAATACACTCTGTAATTACAGGTGTCCGTGGAGGGTAGAACTTGGGAGTGATACTCAGGAAAGCCTAACCCAATGATTTTCCTCTTCAGCTTATACAGTAGCTACTATAGTGCATTCTCTCTTGTAAAACATTCCACAGTAAGAGCTTGTGGTTTTAATATAACTTTCACAGCTGTTAAGTACCAGTCTTCAAAGTGCAGGTTTTTCTTTCCTGAGATTCTCAAGACTCATATTTTCTATGTTCTACATCAGAAAGAACATAATTCCATCCCTTCCCCCCCCCATTGAGCCCCTTGTGTTAACATCTGCAGGTATAACCTAATTATCCATGGATTTTTCATCTGCGGTTTTATCTCAATGTGATGAGAAGGGTCCTTTAAATTAATTAAAAAAGTCCTTTAACACATTAATGCAAGAGAGGGCAGCTGGCTGACAATCCACCAATTATTCTCTCTCCAGGTACTTAGAACAGCTTCACTCCAAGGCAAGCAATCCCTCCTTTCCCCTGAGTACATGAAAGAATGCTGCTAAGTGGAAGTGATTATCACCTCCTCCATTCTCCCCCTCTCCCCGTGCTGCAGCTCTTAGTGAAGGGAGGGATTGCTACCTCAGAGTGAAGCCTTTCTAAGTGCCTGGAGAAAGATTGTCTGCTTGATGCATTACGAAGTTTAGCGAGGCTGTATCTGAGCAAAAGGACATCAGTTTTTAAATGGATTTGCTTTAATGTGATTTTTGCCATCCACATGAGTTCTGGGAATGGAACCCTCACAAATAACAAACTTCAACCTGTAGATTATTTAACCTTTGGGGGCAAGGCCCTATCTTTTCACTTTCAGTAAAGTACAATGTATATTCATGGTGCTATACTAAGAAGAAGAAGAAAAAATGGGTGGAATTCATTGCCAGTTCACAGTGGCCTGACACAGACCTGAGTTATTGGGAAAGAGGGTATATCTGAAACATGCTTGGATGCCCTGCTCATGTAAATAAGGGTTATCATGATAATCCAGACCCACAGCCACTTTAGCAACCTGGCATATCTCAACTGAGCAACAAGTCCTCCGTGTATTAATCCCACTCTACGTACTCTTGACTACACCGAAAGGTTGTTGTCCTATCTTCTCCACGCCATGATCATAACTGACATATTCAGTGATTAAATGGTTGCTTAAGGGGCAAAAAGGGAGACTGTGCCCAACAGGGATTTAAATCCTTGGTCCTCATCAAGGAATCTTTTCTTGCCTGCATAAAAGGACAAGGAAATATGGCCAACATCTAACTTTCCCCAGTTTATTTCCATCTTGCTCACCGCAGACTCTGATGATCTTCTTGCTTGTTGTTTTCTAAACTTTGACAGAAACCAGATATACTTGGTGCACATTGTGATGTGGTCAGCTAGAAAATATGCAGCGTGTATGTTCCTTTATCAGAGGGTTCCCCAACTACTTTGCAGTGCTTCATGCCTGGAAAGAGTATGTTTGTTTTGCCAAAATATCCTATGAGTGTATTTTGCGATTACTATGTAATCTCTTGTAAAGATAGAGTGTTGTCCAGAGCAGTGAGACATTCTGGTGGAGAGCAATATGTGCTACAGGCTTTCAGGAAGACAGACATATCCTCAGAACATGCCTGCTGTGTGTTCTTGTGGGGAGTCAGTCTGAATATCATTAGATTTGCAGCCTAATCTTCTTAATAAAAATGAATTTAGCAGTGATTTAAAAGTTGTAACTCAAACTATCAGTTTTCTAAGGTAGAACAAATGTAACAACTTGAAGGATCAAACTACTAATGCCAGGGGCAGAATCACCAATGGATCTTGTACAATTTTTTTAAAATTGTAAATGCAACTGGGGAGAGATGATCTGGATCATGGCCTTGATGCTGGGAGAGTGGGGCTAACCTTTTCTCACATCTTTTTCCTGACCTGAATCCCACTCACCCCCTTCAAAGCAATTGGTATTTCCTCTGTGGAGGAAATTTACAGGTACCTACATGAAACTTTTATGTTCAAGAAATTAATATATTTGTTTGTTCATTTCTTGTAGTGACTTATGTACTATCCTGCTGCTGCTTGGAAGATGGCAACAAGGGTTGGGAAAGTTGCTACATCAGCTGTTTTAGACCACCAATGATTTCTGTAGGAGCTGGAGTTATGAGCAACCTGGCCTGGGCACCTCTTCTTTTGCCTCCTCTCAGAGAAGGTGGATGAAGGGCTATCTCAGCAGTCCTTTCAGGCTGCTGCTGGTTTCTATAGGAGCCAATGGTATGAGCTTTCCTGGCTTGACTGTCAGTCATTGGGAAACTACGAAAAACTCGCACTACCAATTGCCTGGCTGAAAAAGCACAGTGGACATCATTCTTAAAGCAGCAAATCTTATGTGAAGGACTATAGCATGAGTGGAAGAGGTAGTTGACGCTCTCTGTGCAGGGAGAATGTTAGAGGAGCATGGTCACCACAATATAAGTCGACAAACCAGGGCCTTATGTCCTTTCGTCCAAATGAAATGTTCTCTTATTGGACTAAGCAAAAGTTGCCGACTATGCTAACACTTCAGGGAGGGCTGTGAATAGGTAGGAAGTAAATAATATCCTTTCTGTAAAAGGAAGCCACCCTAAACATGGTGTGTCACTGTGTATTTATAGCTATTTGTTCTGTATGCCACAACCTTCTCGTCTTCTTCAGCTTTATGCATGCATATTTTCTTTTCCTTTCCTCAACCTGGAAATCTTTCTGTGGGCTACGAACATCTGCAAGCAGTGCCCCTCACAGAAAGAAGGTGTTTTTTTTCTCCCACTAAGGGCAGACAGTGGTAACATCTGCTTACTTTATCTCTCAAGTAAACTCACCATTTTTAGTCCACATATATAGAATTACAAACTGGGAGTCAACAAACAGTGGGACGCATTCGTTGCAAAGGAAAGAAGGGCTTTCTTAAAGATTATAAGAGCCCACCATTTCATAGACAAAACAGAGACAGATAACCCAAACAGGAATACTGTGGTAGCACTGAAAATGCATACTTTTTATTTCCTATATACATTACTTGAACACACAATCACTATCAAACAGCAGTGCTTGAAGCAACTGCAACTGGATGAAGGGATTCTGATTTTAATTTTATGTCTTTGACAGTGAAATCCTAGAAGTAAGTCTTGCCTAATCCCCAGGAAAGTGAGTGTAGGATTGTTGTCTAACAGCCCAATCCTATGCATGTCAAAAGTAAGTCCCATTAGAGTCAATGGGGCTTACTCCCAGGAAAGTGTGGATAGGATTGGGCTGTAAGAGCCCTATCCTATCCCCTGGCAGCCCAAACCATACAGCACCGCAAACAGAGCATGCTATGGGCTGGGGGTGGGGGGAGCCCAAACGAGGTAAGTCAACAGCTTTTTTACTTACTTTTCTGTTGGCATCCTGGTCTCCAGTCGGTCTTATCAGACCTGTGCTATTGCAATGGCTTGCACAAATTTAAAATCATATGAACCTGGCTGTGTTTCTTTTCTAAAAAGAGACTGTTGCCATAGTTCTTTAAGATAACTGCTTTTTCTCCAGTGTCTAAAAATAATGCTCCCAGTTTTCCACTCCAGCTTTGGAACTGTCCATGGTCCTTTGGGAAGGAAGGGGTTTTTTTGCCTGGTCTATACAGGCAGACATTTGTGAATGTGGATACTCCTATGTGATGGTTTGTTTTATTCAAAAGAAACACCATTTATAAGTATGATTGCGGGGAAAAAATGGTCATGACAGTTCATATTATGTAATTACCACAATAATAAAAAAAATGCTAGCCTGTTCAAAGTAGAGGGAAAGTCATTTTTCATATTAAAAGATGCAAAAAATTAATTCGAACCTGAAATCTCTTATAATGTTGTTGACTTCTAAGCAATGCCCTTAGGCTTCAGATTTCAAACTAATGTGGTTACATGAGTGAAAATATTTTCAGGTTGAGCAAAACCAAAAATAATTTCCTTTTTTCAACCATCAATCCAGTTTTGATTGTTGGTTTATAGAAGATTTTTTAAAATCTGTGGTCTAAGATTTTTTTTAAACACATTTCATATTTTTAACCATCTGTATTTTACAAAGATATTAACTTAAAAATTTTGTCTTATATGGTTGTAAGCACAATCCTAAATTGTGCTCAAAATGGCACAAGTTCCTTACACTGGCTTCTGGGTGTCATGAATGTGCCACAAAGCACGTTCATGCCACTACAGCAGTCAGAGAGAATGGTGCAAGGAGACACACCAGCCTCCCTATACTGGTTCAAGACCCGGCAGAGGTAGGTTCACACCGCTGGCGAGTCGCTGACATGTGGGTTCATGGAGGGCAGGTGAGGGCATATGGGGGGCATTCTGGAGCAGGGTAGGGTGAGTGGCGGGTAGGGTGGAAGGGGATGGGACTGGCCTCCAGCACTTAGGCCACATTCTAATTTCTCTCCAAAGCAGCCTGGCCTTATACCATGCTGCTCTGATTTGTGCCATCGATTTAGTTGGTGCAGATCCGAGTAACCCCACTGAAGTGACATTCCTTACTCCAAGTTGTGCCAGGTCCACCTCCAACCTTAAGCTGGATACAGCACAAACCAATTGGCCTGCCTGTTCCAGCACAGGTTAGGATTGGGCTGTCCGTCACATGGAAAGATAATCTCCAATGCTTTATTCAAATGAACAAATACCAATTTTCACAATAAAGGTATCTATATTTTAAATTTCTCACCCAGAGGGCATAAATGGCAGAATTGTTATCACCTATACATGAAATATTCTCTTGCCTTTTCTATTACCATGCTGGGTGTAATTACTGTAACAATCCATTTTATTTAATTGGTATAAAAACCTGTACTCCATTTGCAAATATTCCTGTTAAATTTTCTTTTGTGATGAAAACTTCTGTTTAGGACAAGGGGGGGGGGGTTGGAGATAAAATGAATATAGTTTGTCCTTTTACTAAAGGGAGATGAAACTATTCACAGAGGAAAGAGGCACAAGTAAGCAATTCTTGGGTATGGAAACCACAATGTCGTGTGTGCACTGGGCACTCAGAAGCTTGATTTCCTGTATTAAGGCTACATCTGTTTAAAAATCCTCTAAGGAAGGATCATAAGTTGACCTGTTTCCTTTATAGACCGATAAAGATAACTCAAAATAATGTGTTCAGGCAACATAGAACATATTGTATTGATTCCCTAATCAACAGGTTTTGTGAGCTGCTGCTTAAGGAACAGCATTTCATAGGAATTAACAATAGGATTCTAATATCAGCCATTGGTGCTGGTAGTATTGATGTGTATGTGATTCTTCTGCAAGGTCTGTTATAGTTCTAACAGGAGGTTGTAAGAGGATTCCCTCCTCTTCATCCCTTGTGTAGCATCTCAAGGTCCAACTGGGTCTGCAGAACCACTATAATTTGTAGTCAAGCAAGGGATGGCAGTTCCTGTTCCACTCACAGCCCAATCCTAACCTGTGCTGGAACAGGCAGGCCGACAGGCCTGTGCTGTATCCAGTGCAGGTGTGAAGATGGCTGTGGTGCAACTCAACATAAGGGGATATTTATGCCCTTACCCTGTGTTGCAAGCCAGCCACCCCTATGGGCCTACTCAGAGCTGCACCTGTGAAATTCAAGCAGCCCAGTGTAATGCCAGGGTTGGCTAAGAGGGAGGTTAAGATCCAGCCAAGGGCAGTCCCACCCCCTCCCAAATACAGGTCTATTTCCAGGTATTCTCAACTTGGGGGGGGGGGCTACAGTCCCTTAGAAGCTCATCTGAGGTTCTAGGCCCCTCCCAAGTCAAACAAGGATACAACACGACCAGATAATAATAAAATCCCCTTCTCACAGTTTGTGGCTTCCTTCAAATGTGCCTGGGCTCCCCAGGGGCCCATATGGCTTCCCTTGAGAATGGCTAGTTTAGACTATATTCACCCTGCATTGCTTCCACTTTGCTTTTTTGTAGGTGTTTGGTTTGGTGGCAGACCTGATTCTGAAACAGGCCTGTGATCATTGTATCTAATTGGGCCCCTAATTTCACCTTGCTGCCCTCAGTTGGCACAGTTCTCTTCTGAAACAGGTCACCTTGAGCTCTTGAGCCTGTTTTATATTTGAGTAATTTGCTCTGGACAGCTTGGAAAGATAGTACACCTCAAGAGCTCCACTCAGTTGTGTCTTGAAACATCACTCTGATGACAAGTCAACATACACCAGTAAAATCCTTGACCAGAGATTGCAAAGATATCCATTTTCTTCTGTTGTTCTCCTGCCCCTTTTAGAGTTGGTCTTTTGTTCCTGTAACCATTCCATCCATCAAAAAGGACTTGAGGGTATAGATGAAGATATGCATTGGATATACTGCACTGAAAGCAAATGACTGCACAAATTGTGATCAAGGCCCTTGTATCTAATAGTTGACCTTGCTAGAACCACAACCTCAGTAAGACCAGGCGGCACCGTAGAAGATTGATCAGTTGGATCTGTTTACATCCACAGGATGTATTCTGGGTTTTCTTACTGAGTTGCATTTGATATTACTACTTTCATTTGATCTCAGATAGCTGTAGTAAGTATTATCACTTTTCATTTACAGTTGTTTATCCTTCCATCTGCACTGTGGTCTTTGAGAAAGAGAATAATAACATTTTTGAAAACCTCTAGGTATCAGAAGCACTTCTACTCATTTGCAGCATGATAGTGGAACAATATAAATATGTTCTGCTGTTATTCTGCCCACCACTGACTGCAAAAGCTTGAGGATAAACTGCCCTTTTTATGCCAAGCAAATTATTAGGCAGGAAAGCAGAAACATCCAGTTATCTCTTTGGGGCAAAGTTACTGTAACTGATGATACGAGGATCGCCCAGAAAGTAATGCACCACATTTTTTTTCTTCAACAATTATTTATTGAACACAATGATACTTACACACAAGAAAGAATGATGTTTCTTCTACACTCCCTATTTTTCCACGTAATCTCCGTCCAGTTCTATGGCCTTCCTCCAGCGAGACACAAGGGCACGTATGCCCTGTTGGTACCACTCCTTGTTCTGGTCACGAAGCCATTTCTGCACTGTGCGAATCACCTCTTCGTCATCCTCAAAATGTCTTCCGCGAATGGCATCCTTTAATGGCCCAAACAAGTGGAAGTCTGAGGGAGCTAGGTCAGGGCTGTAGGGTGGATGGGGTAACACAGTCCAACCCTGTTTAGTGATGTGTGCCAAAGTCCTCAAACTTGTGTGAGGCCAAGCGTTATCATGTTGAATCAAACATTCACCTGGGTTGTTATGGTGCCGAAGTCACTGGAAGCACTTCTTGAGTTTGGTTAATGTCTTCACATAAGCTTCAGAATTAATGGTGCTGCCTCTTGGCATCACATCAATGAGTATGATGCCCTCACAGTCCCAAAACACAGTGATCATGACCTTACCGGCGGAAGCAGTTGCTTTGAATTTTTTCTTCTGTGGAGATTGAGGATGACGCCATTCCATCGACTGTCGTTTTGTTTCGGGCTCAAAATGGTGAACCCAGGTTTCATCACCTGTCACAATCCTGGACAAGAACGCTTCCCCCTCACCTTCAAAACGTTTCAGCAACTCAGAAGAAATGTTTTTTCTGAGAGATTTGTGGTCCACCGTAAGACAGCGCGGAACCCATCTTGCACACACTTTTGAGTAATCAAGAGCACGGATGATTGCATCCACACTTCCTTTGCTGATTGACAGCTTCAGCGCCAACTGCCTAGTCGTTATGCATCGGTCCTCGCGAATAAGCACATCAGCAAGCTGCGTCTTGTCAGGTGTGACAGCCGTGGATGGCCGCCCTGAACGCTGCAAATCTTGGACCTCTGCCGAACCGCCTTCTAATGGCCTCACCCTCTGTGCCCAGCAACTAACCGTACTTCTTTCAACTGCAGATTCTCCATAAACTGTACACAAACGTTTGTGAATGTTCCCAACAGTTTCTTTCTCCGCAGTGAGAAATTCAATGACGACACGCTGCTTGTAACGTACATCACTTACAGATGCCATTTCAAAACACTGCTGCAGCTACGCTATCTGTCTGAAGAAACCAAAAATTAGTGTGCGCACTCCTGAAAATTCAAATAATGTATATCTAAAGTTTCGCATTCGTACCATTACTGTAGGCTGAGAAAAAAAATGTGGTGCATTACTTTCTGGGCGACCCTCGTACTTCATAATACATGCACTCAAATAATCACTTTGATTCAGTACAACTATTTTATAAGAAAAACACACAAATCTACCTGCCAGTGCTGGACAGACTATTCTGAAAAGCACCACTGTGATACTGATATTTGAAAATCGTAGCTACAGTACTAGTTTTTCTGTCTTAGAAAGACATTAGAAAGATGCTTATGTCTTTAAATTATCATTCAGATAATGATGTAACTGAAGAACTGAAGAATTCTGTCTACATAACACAATACACAGATGCCACAAGAACACATGGGGTGATTGTATGAACCAGTTTATGACATTCAGAATTAATCCTAGCTATAAATCCAATCAGATGTTATTTGGGTGGACTAGAAACCAATGGTTTTATACAGCACTATACCCAATAACCCACAGCACTACAATAACTACAATCCTATGTATATCTACTCAGAAGTAAGTGCTATTCCATCCAGTAGGGCTTACTCCTATGCAACTGTATAAGACTGCAGTCTCAGTTTGTACTGCATTTTTTTTCCATGAGGACATAAGGCTGAAATCAGCAGCACAAACCAAGTGTGTCCCCCTTTCCCCATAAACATTTAGTCTGACTTACCCTGATTCGTGTCATTTCCCTGTACCCACCAGCCACTGATGGCGAACAGAGGCAGAGAAACAACCTGGACACATCACCTTACAGCAGTGGTTCCCAAAGTCATGATCGGGACTCACTATTGGGAGCCAAACCAAGGCCATTCCCCCTCAAGGGGAGTGGTCCAGGAATGAGTCCCTGTCAGCACTGCAATGATCGCAGCGCTGCGGGGACCCAGGGATATTCCCACATACCTTGGGGTGCCCTGTAGCCTCCTGGGAGGTCCTGGAGGCTTATAGCCACTTCCATGACCCTCCATGCAGCTGGTATGAGCTCCGATCTGCTTTCGGAGCTCACTTCGCACAAACCGGAAGTGGAATGGATTTGCACCACCAATTTTGGTGCCGATCCAAATAGCCCATTGGGGCTGCTGCAGCTCTCCTGGGGTAAGAAGAAAAGTTTCCCCTTGCCTCAGCCAAGCCACAGCCAACCCCAAACTTGCTCTGGGTACAGCGCAGGCCCACTGGCCTGCCTGTTCCAGCGCAAGTTTGGATTTCGTTGCCTAACTCATTTTAGAGAGAAAGAAAACAATAGATGAATGAAACATTTGTATACATGATAAAACAGTAAATTTGTTTACTCTTCCCCCAAATTCTGAAGCTGCAAACCTTTAGAGATCTTGATCTGGAAATGCTTCACATTGTTATGATTCTGCTAAAGGTTCTCTGATCTCAGAGTGATGGGATTTGGTTTGTAAACCTTAATATGTAGATTTGTTTACAGTGGTTTTCAGACCTTTATCACCAGGAACCACTATCTAGAATGACAATCTGTCAGGACCCATCAGAAGTGATGTCATTAACCTGGAAGTAATGTCTTGGCAGGAAGTGACATAATCAAGCAAGAAAATTTCTAACACAAAAAAACAACAAAATCAAATCAATTAAGTAAATTAAAAGTTTACAATAAATTTAAAATTTTATTTAAAATCAAAAACCCTCCTAATCCTCCCAAGCAGTTACTGATCTGTTTAAAAAAATCCCCCCAAAATTCCAAAGACTGCAGTCCTATTCACACTTACAAAGCCCATAAGTGTGGGTTAGGATTGCACCCATAGTAGCCTATATAGGTCCACAACATTTCCCCAAATGTGGTCCCATAACATGGTAGCATCAAGTCTAACATATTAAAAATAAAATACACGTTGAAATGAATGGGGATCCACGTGAAATTGGCTCGCGACCCACCAATGGGTCCCATAGGTGTCCCAACCCACACTTTGGGGAACACTGGTTTATGATAAAGAGGCAAATTTCATCAGGCTGAAATGCCAAACAATATTTCAAGCATCAAGTATTTCTGCAGAATATGTGCTCTAGGGACATGAGTAGGTAGGCAAGAGAGAGACTATATGATGATGACATTAAAATATTGATGTACTAATTAATAATAATACTGTATTGCTCCCATTCTTCAGGAAAGTAACTATCTCCCTTTCTATGAGGCACACCAGAATGTACAAAAATTGATTAAAGGGCACAAGCCAGCAAAGGGCTCAATTCTCTGGAGCAACATGGGATGTGGCATGAAGGGCTGTTGGGGCGGGGGGGGAATTAGCAAAAGTCATCCTTCCTGCATAGATGGAAGTACTTTCTGTTCATGCAAGTCAAGATTAAGATACAACCTGGAATATTTTAGTGGGGTTTTAATATAATTCCATAGCCAGTATAAATCACATTAAAATAGATGATACATCTAATTCCTAAATTAATTATATATATATATATATATATATATATATATATATATATATATATATATATATATATATATATATATATATATATATATATATTTACTTAAGAACTTATAAGAAAGTTTGTTTAATTGGGAATCAGCCAGTTTATTAATTATGAATGACCAAAACTTATTGTAGGACATCTGGCAAGATACTGTAGAAGAAGAAAGAATATTTATGATAATAGAATATGAAAGTTAATTAATGTATGCCTACTCCAATTACATGTATTTTTATCCTGTTGCTAAAATGAAGGCCCATTCAATATTTTACAAAGTACAGAGTCCCTGCTGACAAACATAACATCCCTCAAGTTCCTGTATGGCTAGTGAATAAAGCATTTTATGAGATGCACGTGCAATTGTAGAAAAAGAGAGGAAGAAATGAAGAAATGTTTGCAACTCTGCAATGAAATTTTAATGTTTGCTTACTTTGATGAGCATAAATAATGCACTGGCAGTGTGAACATGCATATATCAAATAATACATGCATATATCATATATCAAAATACAGAAAAGATTGTTTCATGCAAAATAAAATTCTTGAACAGTTAACCTCTTTTCTACTCATCCCTTTGCAAAAAATCAATATAGGGTTAGGCATCCTGAAGTTTATTTAACTAACAGCCAATCCTAACTAAATTTCTGGGTGGTGATGCAGCAGTACCGGTGCAGGCTCCACTGCAATCCGTGGGGGAATTTTGACAGCTGGAGGTATTCTCAGGGTAAGGGAACATTTGTCACCTTACACTGGGTAAGCCCCAGCAGTCACAATGGATCAACAGAAGTCTGCAACAGTGATATTGCTGTATAAGTAGATCTGTGTCAGGGGATCAGGCCCAAGAAGGGGGATGGGATACGGTGTGCACCAGTGTCACCGATTCCTCTCCCTCCTAGGCCCAACCCTCCCACCCCACCCCCATGCCTTTGCCACCCTTCTCCACTTACCTGGTCCAGCAGGCATCGCTCTGGCCTTCCCACCAGCACACCTGGCCTTCATGCTATTGTAAAACACTTTATGGCACTTTTGTGACAGCGCACGTTCCGCTAGCACGCGGTTTCATTAGGATTCCCAATGGATTAGGCAAAAGTGTATCTGATTCTATGCACCATACAACTGTGGCCAATATAGTCAATATATGTAACAGCTATGTTTGTGTAACTGCACCAGTGTTTTGTCCTTGTTGTTGTTCAGTCGTTAAGTCGTGTCTGACTCCATTGTGACTCCATGGACCACAACATGTCAGGCCTCCCTGTCTACCACGAACTTCCAGAGTTTGTCCAAATTCATGTTCATTGCCTCGGTGACACTATCTAACCATCTCATCCTCACTTTTTGCCTTCAATTTTTCCCAGCATCAGGGTCTTTTCTAAAGAGCCCTCCCTTCTCATGAGATGACCAAAGTATTTAAGCTTCAGCTTCAGTATCTGTCCTTCCAATGAACGGTTAGGATTGATTTCTTGTAGGATTGACTGATTTGTTCTCCTTGCAGTCCAGGGGACTCTCAGAAGTCTTCTCCAATACCATAATTCAAAAGCATCTATTTTTCAGCAGTCAGCCCTCCTTATGGTCCAGCTCTCACAGCTGTATGTACATTACTACTGGGAAAACCATAGCTTTGACCAGAGATTTTTATTTCTCCTTCAAGTCTTCAACCTCTAGCATATAGTAATCACTCAGTTATAGCCAGTTGCATGTTGGAAAATCGGGCAGATGTCTTGCACCCATTCAGTGTGGCTCCAGCCTGCTGGGAGCGCCAGAGCAAAGACTTGTATTGAAGTTTCCTCCTCCCAGTACCTCCACCAACCCTTGACAGGTCATTAGATGCTACCATAGCCACCAGTACAAAAGTTCAGGGGTCAATTCCAACCAGGTGGGCTTTCTGATGGGTGTGGACACTAGACCATCATCTGACCAGACACCATGCCTGGACCTACTGATACTGACCTAGTTTTAATAATGCAGAGAGGAGCTTGAGTATACCTAGCTACATGCACTGTCAAAGCTCAAAAATAATGTTACTTAAGTTTTTTTTTCATTCTTTTCCAAAGACTGAAGAGTGCTCACAAGATTTTAAAAACCAAACATAATAAACTAAAACAAATCTCCACAATATTGCACATGGAGCAGTGAGCATTCTGTAAACTATTGAGTTGAGTTGGGCTTGGGCTGCTGTATAGTCATAGAACTTTCACAAACATTCCAGCACCTCATGCAACAAAGCAGACAGCAACAGGGTGGTCACAAAACAGTTTTGTGGGTTGTTGTTTTTTTAATCCGAAAGGGGCCAATCCTATCCAACTTTCCAGCACTGGTGCAGCCACAATGCAGCCCCAAGGTAAGGGAACAAGTGTTCCCATACCTTGAGGAGGCCTCCAATACTGTCTCCCCAACACAGGAAGCAGTACATACCCCGTTGGCACAGCAGCACTGGCACTGGAAAATTGGATAGGATTGGGCCCAAAGTCATCAACTGGTCTGAGATTAAAGCCTCAAACAGACGTTAAAGATGAACTGCTGCATCTGTAAGAAGCAGACTGAAGAAAGGACTAGAATGCTAAGTGGGAAAAGATCCCAAGGTCTCTGGATATATATTTCAGAAGGAAAGGTACAGTTGGGTGATATCTAGGAATCTGAGGTAGCCAGGTTGAGAAGACAAGAAAATGAGGAGCAGATGAGAGGAGGTGAAAGGGGATGGGATCAGTGGAAAGGGAGACAGTGGGGAAAGCTCACACTGGCTTTATATTGTGGTTAGGAACAGCAGGGTGAGATAAGATTGCTAATCAAGCAGGGAAGGTGCTGGCCACAAGTAGGGCTGGCCAAAGCCTGAAAGCAAAGTGGCATGGCATGCAGAATCAATTCCTGGCATCTTCAGGTAGGGATTGCAAAGAATATGTCTGAAATCCTGAAGAGTCACTGCTAGCTGGCATAGGTATTACTGAGCTAGCCAAAGTACTGGTCTGACTCAGTATGGGGCAGCTTCACCTGTAGTAAAATAGGCAGTAAAATAGGGAGCTGAGGAAAAAATGGCAGAGGCAAAAAGCTGGAGAAAGGAAGGCCTAAAGTGTAGATGAGGACACATCATAAGCTTAACTGGGCCTTCGGAACTGGAGGTTTGTGTGTGATTGGCAAAAAGATTGGCATAGAGAAAAGGGAATTTGAAGAGTCAGGAAGCAGGGTTGCCTTCATCACTTGCTTGTGTGTTTTCTGGAGGCATCTGATTGGCCATTATGAGAAACAGGTTGCTGAGCGATAGACCTTTGGACACATCTAGCAGAACTTCTGGTCAAAGGGGGCTTTGGAATGCCAGGTCTAGGTGCTGTAAGGACTCCCTATGAAAAATTCAGAAAAGGATCGCTGTCCAGGTATATTGTGCTATTTGTTTGAGACTTTGTCCTCTTCTTTTTTGTTCCAAGTTCATGTTAAAATTAAAAAACAGCAGGCCAGCTTCCTGACACTCTTTCAGCCTGTAAGAATTTCTCTGTATTGAGTAGTTCCAAGGAGAGACAATAGACACAGCAGAAATGGGTGTCTGCAGCTTCTCCTTGCTTTGCAATCACATTTGCACACCAGTTTGTTGTGGAATCAGATACTGTATGAAATAGCGGAGGAGACAGTACATCGACAATAAAAATGTATGTCTCCGAATCTGATTGAGTAGAAGGGCTATGATATCACTGCTTGTATGCTATGAGGCTGCCTCCCAGACAGAATGCAAACATTACAAAGACAAGAAACTTTCCCCTATCAGGAAGCGCAGTCTGGCTGCCTCTCGTCTTAGCACTATTGATTATGCTCCCAAAAGGTCATAAATTACTGTAAGAGTTATTTTTAAGAATATTTGCTGAGCCTGACCTGTCAAGAGAGGTTAATCTAATGACTTTCCTACCGCCAACCAGGACAGAGAAGGAGAGAGAGAGAGAGAGAAAGCAAGAAAGAGCAAGAAAGCTGATTTCTTTTTCCCCTTACAGGTAGCCCTTCTGCATTCATATTCATTCGGTCTTGCTATTGCAAAAACAAAGTCACGTGGCATCACAGCACAACCATTCTGCACAGGGAAAGGAAGAGAGATCTGAAACAAATAAAGCACCAACACAAAACCTTTAGCAAATGTCAGGGAGAATGCTCAGGCTCACAAAAAAAAATATTAATTGAAAAGGGTCTCTTAAAAGGTTACACCAAACAAGAGGGCAATGCAGTGTGACACACACACCTACAAATGACTGGAGACAAATCAAAAGCTGCAGGCACTGCAGAGAATGTGTTACCCAGCCATGAACCACTATGCATTTCAAGTGATGTGCTCCTCATCCCAGGTAAAACCTTAGAACGTCATTCCCATGAAATGCCTGGGCAGTTTTTTTGTAGCAAGACTGACATAAAACTATTTTACCCAGGGGCAGAGCAGGTTTTTTGTTTGTTTCAGTAGCAAAGACTCATCACAGTATTGCAATAAAAGCTTTTGCTTACATCCTGACTTCTCCAGCCCTTGAAATGACACCTAAGCCCCTATAACGGCATATGCTCATGTTCATTCAATGTTGCCTATGCCTCTCCCCTCTCTCAATTGCTTCCCTTTCCTCTGTTGCCTCCTCCCTGAGATTATAAACTCCTTGGCACAGTAGCCTTGGCCATCTTTACAGTTATTTTTCAGAGTGTCATCTTTCTGCATTTAATATAAATACACATGAATTATCTGGTAAGTTTAATGATTATTACATAATGACAATTGCTTAAAAAATTCCAAGTTTAGGCAGGAGCCTCAACATGGATATTTATCCTTTGGGTTGAAACCCTATTACTATTTACACCTGATTAACTCCAGAGTATTACTATTGATTTAGGACCAGAATAAATGGTTTAAAGATCATGCAGTCCAATGTAATGCCCGTTTATATGTAAGGAAGTACCACTGAGTTCAGCTGGGTTTAATGCCAAGAAAGCACTTTTTTCTCATGGAAGTGCCCTCCCCCAAGCTGGTAATTGTACATGGTTGTCTTATCACATGATCTTTGCTTGGAGATGAAGCAGACCACTGGTCCTTCTTGCCCAATATCACCTATTCTAAATGGGCACAATCCTGCAAAGACTCAGGGAGAGGTCTTTCTCCAGCACCTGAGAACCTTTTATCACTCAAGGTGCCAGTGACTGAGCCTTCTGCATGCAAAGCATGTGCTCTCCCACTGAACCCCACCCTGTTTTTTTAATCTTTTGAACCCACTCCAAAGGACATTGTACAAGGAGATGGGGTAGGGATGTGTGTGTGTACACATTCCTCTTCTGTGCATTCCTCTCCTTTTCCCTTCCTTCCACCCTTCGAGCAGATCAGATTAATTTCGCTGTGGTTGAAAATCATGCAAATATAGTTGGGAAAGAGGCATTTAATGCTTTATGGCTCTTGCACACAACACAAATAGCACCTCCAGTGCTAACACTGCTAAGTGTTTTTAGTGTTCTTCCACTATACAGTACATCACAATGTTAATTTTCCACATTACTTTATTCCCTCTCTAGCCCATATTTTACAAGAGAGAAAACAAACTGCTTGTAATTACACTGCATGCCAGGACAAATTAAGTAAACACGCATTTTTAATGCTTTGGGCTGTTAGGGTGAGAAACAAAGGGCTCCAGTTAAGGTCAATATTAGAGTTATGCAATTGCTCTGGGATACAAAAAGACAAGCGCTGGTGATTGAACACTGGTAACATTCGGTGCAGCCTTGCCTACCTCTTGGAAACAATCCCTTCCCTCTGCAGCTGGGCCCTGCTCCACTTTGTTTTCATTTTCTTTCAGAAAAATACCAATACCAATAATAAATAATAATAATAAACTAATGGGAAAATATATTGTATCATTAGCAAGGTGATAAATCAGCAAAAGGTAAATTAGGGGATGGCTATCTATGCTCCCGTCGACTGCCACAATGCAAAACAGAGAGGAAAGGCAAAAAGAGAAACCCTCCACTTTTCCTTTACAACTGTGTGAGGCTGATACAGGTTTGCAGCCATGCCGAGGGAAACCGGGAGTGACAGTCGCTGATTCCTCTTTAAATCTGACTTTGCTCAATTTGTGATGCAGACAAGATTGAGGCCTGGCAACCTTATTGTTAGTGAATAAAACAATTAATGCTTGTTTTGCCTTTTAATAAAGGCTAAAGTCAGAGACTTCCTATCCATTAAAGCCATTCCAGAACTTTATTCCTGGGGTGGTGAGTTTCTAGATTATTCTACTCCCCAACCTGCTAGTTCTCTGTGTGCAGGTTTGTTTAACGTGGGGAAATATTCAAGCATCCATTTCTCACCCTGGCTTGCCATCCGAAGAGACTGAGGGGAGTCATGTGATTTTTCTTCAGAAGCATGTCCTTCCATGAGTCTTCACACAGACTATTGTTGGGGTAATAAATACAAAAATGGCCATGCAGGCCAAAAGCACATATCCCTGGAATCACAGTGACGGACTGCCCTGAAGTGACTATGCCAGAATTACTCTAAGACAGCCATTTTCAATCACTGTGCTGTGGCACACTGGTGTGCCCCGGATAGTCTACTGGTGTGCCGCAAGAGTTTGGGGGAGGGTCATTTGTTAGTAGGGCCACCGGGGGGGGGGTGTGATCGCCCGCTGTCAATGGGTGTGCCTTGTCAATTGTCAAAAAAACTGATGGTGTGCCTTGACAATTTTAGCTCCTTGTCAGTGTGCTGTGAGATGAAAAAGGTTTAAAATTGCTGATCTAAGATATAAAAAAGAAAATAATTGCCACAAACCATTTTCAAAATACCCCCAAGAGCACTCCTTCACACTTTGCTAAATCTATCCCCTTTCCTAAACTCACATTGTCCCACCTTGCTAAAATTTGAAATGGTCCCCCTTGGACCAACTGGGACATCTGCCTCATAACCTTACGTATACTAATGTACACATACAGGGAGGCCCCCTGTCCACGGACCCCATATCTGTGGAATCCCTTATCTGTGGATGCAGGAGAGCCCTTCCCTCGCCTCCGGAGGGTATTCTGAACCCCACAGAGGACGTGCATGACCGTTTTGGGGCAAAATCAGAAGTGGCTTCCCTAAGCCCCCTGTTTTTATGAAAAACTGGAAGTCACTTTTTATATATATATATATGATCATTCTGAAGCCCGCAGAGGCCCCAGGCAGATGTGCACAGTCTCTGCAGGGCTCAGAATATCCTCCAGAGTCTCCTCGTATGAAGTCTCCAGGTACACAGTCCAGAGAGAATGGGACTATGTACTTTTTCTGCACTTGTAGATAAGGCTCAGGCAGGTCAACCCTACATGTTTTTCTCAGTCCCATTGTGTGCAACAGGACTTACTCCCTGGAAAGATGCATAGGGTGGCAGCCTGAGGGCCCAAGCCAATCCCCCTGCCACTCCATAGCAGGCAAAGCAACTGCCAGAGTGTATACTACATGCTATGGGGGGAGGGGGAGGTGGTTGACCAGACAGCCCAGGAAAGGTAAGTGTAAATTCTCTTTACTTACCTTCCTGCAGGTTGCCTGGCCTCCAATGGGTCTCCTTGGACCTATGTCAGCTATTTAGCTGGCATAAGTCCAAGGTGAATTGGGATGTTGGGTCTGGGCTGGAAAGGTGGATCAGATCCTAGTTTGCATGGCTGCTGCAGAGATCCTCTTCTGAACCGGCCCTGGCTCATGACTACATCAGCAGAGATAGTATTGGGCTGTATGTCACACTTACTTTGGCCACTTTCCAATGGCATCTGCTTTAGCATTGCACAACTAAACCAAACATGACAGGGAAAGAACTCAATTAAAAAAAAAAATAACCATGTCTCTCTGAAACAGCCTGACTCATGTTGCTCCTGCTAGTCACCAGCCTACTTTTTGAGACCAAGGCTGGCCCAAGACCTCCTGGTGACTGAAAAGCATGACAAAGATCCATCCCGCCACCCCTCCCCACTTACCTGATGGTGTGCCAACCCCTGCTCCTCCCATGCTCTGAATTGGAAAAGAGAGAGTGGGGACTGAGCAGAAGACAAAGTGTGGAAGAGAGGAGAGTGAGGAGATAAGTGTCTACCACTGCACTCCCCTCACCTCCGGAGGATATTCAGAGCCCTGCAGAGGCCACGCATGTTTGCCTGTGGCCTCTGCAGGTCTCAGATTGATGGTTTATCCTCACAACAACCCTGTGAAGCAGAGAAATGTGCCCAAGATCACCCAATGAGTGCCATGGCTGAGTGAGGATTTGAACTCAGATCTTTCAGGGCCAAGTCTTCCAACAACCCTGGAAGGAGAGTAAACGAGAGAAACAGCACAATCCTATGCACCAATTGCAATGGGACCTACTCTCAGGTACGTTTGTCCAGGACTGTAGCCTAAGTATCTCCATGTTGCAGATATGGGCTGAGGCTGAGAAAGCGAGTGAATGGTTTGCTTAAGGCCACCTAGTGAGAATTCATGGTGCAGGCAAGATACACACACACACACACACACACACACACACTTCTGCTTTCTCCCATGTTATGAATCAAAGAGCTGTTTGACTCCATTTTATATCTTTCTATATAAACATACATTTGTGCATTTATGAATGCATGCGCATGTGAATTTCTCTCTCTCTCTCTCTCTCTCTCTCTCTCTCTCTCTCTCTCTCTCTGTATCACTCCTTGAGCTCACAAATGGTTCCGCCACTTTTCCTTTTTCCGTGCATGGATTTGGAAAGCCTCTGTCCCATCAGGACGCTATGGCTGTGCCAATGGAACACACTAGAAATCGACAGCACATTTCAGCTTCACTAATTCTCAGAATGGAAAAGCTCCATTTTGGAGAGCCAAAGGTTCATAAAGGGCTTGTAAAAGTTTAGTGAATGAGGCCCATAACCTATTGATCCCCTTGTATTCAATCCAATTCGCTTGAGTCAGGGCATGCGGTAAATAACGTTAGGAGGATCTTTCCTTCTTTGGGAAGAGCTGTTCGCTGGTACCCTGCTATAATGATAATGTTGCAGATTTATGCAGGCTCCCCAAGTCAAGTTATTAATTAGAAGATGCATTACCTACTGCAAAACATTGCTCCAACTGAGCTATCGCTGCCCAACAACCTCTGAAAGACAAAGGGTTCCATTTTACAAAATCTAGTTAACATATCAAAGAGCAGTAAATGTGCAAATTGCTGTCATAAGAAATCCTTTATTGCTTTTCCTTTTCAGAATGCGGGCGCCCTTCCCCCACGCTCTCCATTTGAGCCCCTTTGACAAGGTTACTCATTGGAAAGAAGAGCTGCTATTTTATGCTCTTCAGATGTTTACCTTCTGTAAAAGACACTTCAAAGAATGCTTGTGGGACTCTCCCATCACCCAGCAAACACTTTAAACCCATTGTTGTGATGGATGGATCCTTCCTGCAGATTTAATAAATATAAGCAAAAGCCAGAACTGTTTTTCTCAGAGGCCAGCTGTCTGCACAATAGGCAAATAGCTCATGGGTGGCCTATGTGGACAGGCCTCTTTAGAAAAAGTCTAAATAACTGTTTAATGCTCTTTCTCCCCCCCCCCCCATGCCTTCACCAAGTTAGTGCTAGTCCAATTCTTAATTATTTTTTCTGCCAAATTGGATGGATCTTAAGGGGGGGAAATATACATTCCAAAGTCCTATATGTCGGAGCAGGAGCCAGACCAATTCTTGTATCACATTTGATTGTTTTTGTACATGCAGGTTGTTAGATATTTGTTTAACAAATTTAAAATATACTGTGGTGGACGAACAAACACATGAAATGTCAGTCACCTGCTGCATCATCAACCTGCCTGGAAAGAAGAATTTTATCTGTCCTACCATCTAGATTCACCCTCAGAGGCCGAAAACGTGGATGCATTGATACCCTGTATGAATGGGGTCAGAAGAGGTGACCAGTAAGTGTTCCCAAACTCACCTAGTGGTGGAGAGGGGTGTCTACAGGACAAGTGACGTCACTGTTGACAAGGTTATGCCTGTGCCACGATTCTCAGCCTGAGCTGCCGACATTTTGCAAGATCCCTGGAGGCCTCTAACTGTATGTGAGGGATGTTGGGCCTTATTTGGCCAGTATGGGTGCCAGGGTCCAAAGAAAGAGAAACAGTCAACAGGAGAGAAGATAGCAGAGTCCCCCTTTGGCCCACCACCCACTGAGGTGCTCCAGTCACCAATGCTTTTCCCACTTACTGAAAGTGAGAAGGGGTTCAGGCCATGGTAGCCCACCTTTTCCTGCAGCAGTACTGGTGGAAGAAAGAAAAAAATGCCATAGCCATCCACCTCCTCTTCACCCATGCCCAGCTGCTTAAGAGTCATTAGGGCTTCTGCAGAGGAGAAGACTGTGCTCACTTATCTCCCTTCTTCCCCAGTCAACTACTCCGAATACTAATACTGTAAGTACGACACACACACTTCACTTCACAGGGCTTCTTAGGATCAAACTACATGCCATTAAGCCCATAATTTGAACTTCCATGATTGGGCCTGCAAAGAAGGGCTACTTTCCCTTTGTGCTATTAGCCATGCAAAAGAATCTTCCAGTGCCATCAATGGACATTTCCATCCTGGGGCCTAACAGCAGTGTCAGGGTGCAATATTCATCAGGACCATGGCAAGGCCAGAAGGAGTTAAATACCTTCTCCTTGAACACCTTAGGCCTGATCTTGATGAAGGATTTATGTCACTGAAAATAAGACCCAGGGCCAAACTATGAATTTAATGTCGCATGCAGTTTAGCCCCCAGTTCCATTATTAAATGTTAGGCATTGTCATATGAATGAAATCTGCAATAATAATGATATATTAAAGTATCCTGCACTGCGCTCAAAATGTCCTGCACAGAATTTGCTGGTTTACTTTTTATCTCTCACCTACTTAGGTCTGTTTTACTTAGGTCTGGGCAGGAGGTCTGGTCTAGAGGGTTGAGCCTCCGTTTGCCTGAAGATAACATCCGAAGGTCGCCAGTTCGAGGCCACCGGCACCGTGCGACCTTGAAGCAGCTGACAAGCTGAAGCCGGGCTATTCCATCTGCTCTGAGCATGGGAGGATGGAGGCCAGGATGGAGGCCAGATCAGAACAAAACATCTGAATTGTTGTAGCTCTTGAAAGATGGAGCCTTCTTTCAATTGTAAAAATCCCTACAGGGATTTAAATTAGCCTGCCTATGTAAACCGCCTTGAATAAAGTCTGAGGAGAAATCTGAGGACCTAGAAAGGCAGTATATAAATACCTGTACTATTATTATTATTATTATTATTATTATTATTATTATTATTAACAAAGTGACTTATTTTAAAATGCAAGCAACTACAAGGCCAACTGCATAGGAAGTCTTTTTGAAAGTCAGAGAGAGAGAGAGAGATGTCTCTCTGTTCTGCTGATGGCTTATTAATGAGAATTGCAAACACAGCCTTAAAACATATTTGGTAACAGCCGTTCCCCCTATCACTCTCTGCCTTCTCCATCCCTCAGCTTCCCCTGCAGCTGATGACAATTAAATCTATGGATGTAAGGAACTCACCTCACACCACTCTGCTGTAATTATAACTTTGCTGCTGACTTCCAGATCTGACAGGCTCCATCTTGTCTGCCCCTTGATGCTGTGGCTCTTATTTACAACTTCAATAACATCTTGCAGAAAATGAATGGCACCTATGCCAGGGATCCATGATGGATATATTACAAAGTGGTAGAAGGAGCAAACACTGAAAGAACAAGAATAAAGAACTGGCATAATGGTATTTATGTAAATTCCTTCCCCCGCCCCCCCCCCAAGTCCAGAGAAGTGTTCCCTCCCATTCAAAAAACAGAATTCAAAGCACAAAGGAGAGAAGAATATATGACAAAAATGAAATGATTGCCCTCAGGGCCTTTCAGAAGAATTTTATCAGGTGGTACAAAGTTTCTTCTGGGTCCCTTCCCAAAAGAGGAGGGAGCAATAGGGGCTCCGCAGAACGAAGGACAACACAGGGCAGAGGGAGGGTGCTGACAGCCAGAATAGTCTTTGGAGCCCAGATCTACCAGGCTTCTTGATGCGGAGCCCAGGTCAACCCAACCATGCGGCATTAGCAGCTAGATAAATATGGAAAACAAAACACACTCCTAAATCTTTCTAAAATCTTTGAAATATAGAAAATCAATTGCAGAAAATTAGCATCATCGTATTTATGCTCACGCTAAAATTGACAGTATCCCGTGTGTGCCAAAACTTGCTTGTGCAGCAGCTGTAGCCCCACAGCTGTGTCCCTGAGCTCTTATACACTCCTTCATGGTTATGGGATCCACAAGCCAAAGAGCTACTGTCACAGGCCAGTTTCCATATTTTACAGAGTAAAGGAGAGTCATGGATGCATTTCTGGGCCCAGTGTGCATGGCTTGCAGCAGCAGTTGCCACTGCATGGCCACAGTTATGCCCCCAGCATCATGCATAGGCAGTGAGTTTGGGTGAGATAGGAAAATGTAAGATCCCAGGAGCTTTCGGGGCCCCCTCCTTTGACTCTGGGCCCAGGTACAAATTACCCCCTTTATCCTCCTCTCCTAGGCCCTGTTTGCCCTAAAATCACGAAACATTTTGAATGAAGTTGATAGGATTTGCTATCTGTGTGAATATGTATTCACATCTATGTATAACATCTGTGCTAACGCAGAGAGTCTCTTCTAGTAGACTTACTTGTATGTCAAGCCCACTGAAGTCAAAAGGGATGCCTTCAAACAAGCAATATGATGACTGTATTACAAGACCTTTTTTTGTGCATGCATAATCATTCAGAACTGAAAGTATATTTTGGCACAAGATAACCCATTACTGTGTAAATATAGGCTACATTAAAAGTCCTAAACAGCTTGGATCCAGGACATTTCAGGGAATGCTTTCCTCCATATGCTTAGGTCATTATAGGGGTCTGCTTTCAGTGTCATGGGGGTGTCTAAAGGCTAGAGGCTGGTTAGAAGAAACAGGGCCTTCTTAGGAACTGCTCCTTCACTGTGGCACACAGTGCCTAAGTCCACCTTTCCTCAGGCTTTCAGGAAGCTGGCAAAAGCATTTCTATTTATAAAGCTTTTAGAAAGGTCAGCAAATGGTTAATTTGCCAGCAACCTGTGTGTTCTGTTGCTATTGAGACCTGTGGCTTTAGCAGGGTGTTTCAACTGAAAGGTTTAATGATTTTGAAGAGCGAAAGTATTTTATGTTATAGAAACCAACTTTGGGGTGATCCTTCTGGATACAAAGGTGGCAAGTAAATAAATAAAAAGACAGCAGGAGCAGATGTTCAGATGTGGAAAGAGGCATGGCCCATACAAATCAAGAGCAGGGACATGCAAGTTGCAGTCAGGTGCTGGACAGGCAAGCACAAAATACAGCAGCAGACATTTGCAAATGTGCTTGTGCATGCATAAGGTTGGAAAGAGGCCCCAAGCCTAGCAGAACTATAGTACCTGTACATTTCTTAGCAGGATTCCCCACCAGAGTGGGGCCCACACCGTTCCCCTCCCACTTGTCTCATAAACTGCCTGTGGATGTGGGTGGGGGGAGGCTTGTTTAGTTTTTTGAAGGCAAAGCTCATGAAAAGCAAATCTTGCTCAGATTTTAGAAATTGATTAATGATTAAACATATTTAGATTGGTCCCTTGCAAAGTAGTAAAGATTTGCTGATGACACAGATGCATTCTTGGGGGAAATGGATGTTAATTGCTGTCTAGACATTTTATTACTACAGTGGGGTACTGGCCATTGACCATCTCTCTCATTCGCCTTTTTTCTTTTTAACACATTAGGTCAGGCTAAATTGTTTGTTTGTTTTTGCAGAGATAACAATATGGTTTCAGGGTGGTATGTAACTGAGAAGGCCGAGATACCCATCTCAATTGTTCCAAGAGAAATGCAACAGGCAGGTTTCCACATGATATGAGTTACATTTATTTTATGCAAACCAAATTTCATAGACTTGTAAAATATAAACTGTAAAGCTATTGTAATTTTTGAATAGTTTCCATCTACTGAACAATGTGTGTATTTGTGGCCTCTTTTTTTTTGTTCCTTGAGTCAATGTTTCATTGCATGAGTAACTCTTTAACTAGTTTCCCAGGTCTAGATGAGAATCTCTGCCAGCTCAGAAAACAGGAAGTTTCAGCACAGTATCATATTTTGATGCACTCCAGTTTACCTAACTGTGCCTCTAAACCAAGTGGCATAATGGGTCTAGCTACCAAGAAGCTACCTTTATGAGTAATGTGGCACTTTTCTTGACTTTACCACAGTGTCATTTAGGAATACCAACAACCTACAATTAAAAGAAAACCCCAAAATAGGTGATAATTAATTACTGAGTGTTTGTACTGTCCTAAGAAAAATAACATAAAGTGTAATATTCTGTAATGAGATGTGAATAATTCCTATTAATTCTGATTATCCTTGTTTAGTATACACATGAAACCCCTTTTCACTCCCAGTATGTATGCATAACAACTTTAACACAAAGTCCATTTTTCATTTTCTCACATGTCATGTGGGATGAGAAAAGACACAGATTAAAACAGAGGTCTGTTTCCAAAATTTGTTTCTTTTGAAGATGATGGCTATGGGAAAAAAATAACATAAAATGGTGTCATGTTTTGCAAAGGAATCCATTGCAACAACCAAATTACTCTCAGCTACCCACTTGTCATTTCTAAATGCATATCATTATCTAATGAATATTTTTCACATAATTTACTATATTGCTAATTAAGCCAGAATCCCCAACCTCATTCTAATCAGTAGGTTTAACAACATTAACTCAATACAAAACTGAAAGGCGTTAAACAAGCCAGGTCAAGAAGGCTGCATAAGCTTGTTTTGACTGGAAAAGCCCAATATTTAGAGATGACTAGCCAGGGAATGAATAATATGCCTTGGATTATCTATATAAATTAAGGGTTCCTCCCAAGCCAAGAAGGCAGCAAAGAGGAAGTCACTGTTTCAGGTCGTTTGCACAGATGGTGACCACCTTCGGTCAACATTCTCATAAAAACTACTAGGTACCTTTTTGCGCAATACATACAGACAAATATTAAAAAAGTCACTGTGGAACCCATGCTTAAGGAGGCAAAGGAGTGTATGTATTGAGGAGACAAGAAAAAGACATCACACCCAGTGGATTTTCTTACTTCACAGGTCCTGGCAGAAAGGGTGGTGGAGACAGGCTAGGAAATGAGGTCCAATATATGCAACACAGAAAGGGAATGTGAGACATTTCTGTCTGCTAGCCTAGGAGTTGTAGTAGAGGGGGTTTTGTAGGAACTGAGGTCTACCCAATCTAGAAGAGAACAGCAATCAGGTTTTCAAGCATAGTAAATCATCATTGCTGAAGTCTTATTTAAGGTAACAAAACAGATGCCAAATTTAAAGCTAGTGGCATCACCACATCTTGTGGCAATGAATTCCACTGATTATGCCATGTCTGAAGAAGTACTTCCATTTTTCTGCCCTGAATCTTCTACCAATTAATTTGTTTGGATGACCCTGGTTCTAGTATTATGAGGAAGGAGAAAAAAATTCTCTCTACTTTCCACGCCATGCATAATATTATAAGCCTCTGATATGTGTGTGATCCTTTAAGGCCCTATCCTATAGGGCCAATCCATTATTGGAACAAGCATTCTGCCAGTGGAGATTGCCTTATGGCAGCCATAAAAGGATATCTGGCAGTATCTGATGACGGTTTAGGACCGTCCACCCACCCATGTAAGTTGATGGGGAAGGTGGGGCAGGGTGAGGAGGAGGATGGATCAAGTCCAAAAGGGAGGATGGATTGGGTTCAGCAGCAGCTGCGGCTGCCAAATCCAAACACCCTTCCCAGACCTGATCCTACAGCCTGGGATGACACAGACTTGCTTCAGCAATTTCGGTGGCACAGGTCCTACTAGACCTCCCACTCCTCAGAGGCTTGCCCCCAGGTAAGGGGAAAGTAGGTTTACCCAGAGAAGACCTCTGGGACAGCCCCCCCCCCCACAGGTTGCAGCTCAAGCCTTTTTGGCATTGGCAGAGGGGGAAATCATAGGATTGGGCTGCTAATAACTATTTTTCCATGCTAAAAATCCCAAATGTTAATAGTCTTTCCTTGTAAGGAAGGCCTTTTGATCATTTTGATTGTCTTCTTATATAACTTTTCCAGCTCTTCCAGCTTCTTGAGATGTGGCAAAGAAAATCGAAAACAGTGTTCCAAATAGTAGGGACTTGTTCTTGCCTACAAAGGTAACTTCCTTACCAGATGTCGCTGGTCTCCCAAAAACTCCCTTCTTTGGTCAGAGTTGGGCAGTGATAAACAGGCTGAATCCCTCCTGATATCCCTTAGGTCACCTGTTCAAGAGCTCTGTGGGGCTCAACTCGTGATATCAGATCTGTCAGGCCCTAGGCCAGAACATCCATGGACTCTGCTTGTGTGGTACAGCAATAGATGAGCAAATGCCCTGCCGTTTGGGATGTTTGTTTCCTTCTTTATGGCTGACATCCTGCCCAGAGAGTCATCTCACCACTTGATGACTAAGGAAAATGATATTTGCTGTCAGGGAAAAAGCAGTTGTCTGAATCCACCAGAAGTAATAGCAGGATGATTGTTTTGAAAATGGAATCTACATGTCCATGTATCAAGTACATCTCAAGGATCAATGGCAGCTTCTTGCGCTACACCTTTTTCATAACGTGGAAGGACTCATATGGTTCTTGATGATCTCCACAAACAATTTTGTTCTCACAGGCTCAACTGAATACCTTAATTTTAAAAAAGTGCTATGTGAATAATCTGGAAAGACTAATATGTATTGTTGCCGGACATTTTATTGTATATACAAGGAGAGATGCGATGATGGGGTATAACTGGGCAAGCCAACAACAGCAAAATGGGCACTGAAGTACTAGCAGAGGAGGTAGATAAACAGATGTTTGATGGTGAGGGAAGAGTCCAGATCCCCAAATACCTGCTGTGATTGGGGCCATTTCAGCTCACTCACGTCAATGACAGTGGGGGAGCTGCTGCTGTTGTGCGTTGTGTTGCTGTCTACTGTATTATCATCTGAAGGACTCCTGGGGAGCTTTTCTTTAGGAAAAAATTATGTGTAATTATTGAAAATAATTTGTCTCCAGAACCTGTCAATAGATTGTGGAAGTGGCAGCTTTCCATATGCACAGGGAGCTGTCACAAATGGATGGGGACTGGTTGTTAGGAATTTTTTTGGCATGTTACATAGGAAGCAAAAAAAAAAACACCAGCCTTTTGATTCTTTAAGGTACATTCTCCTACCCCCTATCCATGCCTGCTCAAATGTTTGCTTCTCCCATAAACATTTTAATGTGTCGAACACAGCTGGCGTTCATTCTTCTTCAATTTTTTTTCCACTGGTTCCCATTTCATAAGTTGGGCAGCCAAAAATTTTGAAGAGAACAGCAGTACTTAGCTGGTCTGTAGCATGAAGGAAGGATTGTCTTCTGTAGGATAAAAAATGGTAGGAATTCCACATGCTTATGAATCATTTCTCCCTTCAGCTAGATTTAAAACAACAACTACTTCCATGGATTAATATTCCATTAAAATTTCCTGTAAGGAAACACAGAGGAAGGAATTTGCACAAAAACGGATTGATTTTCTATGCAATTTTCACTGAGTCATACAGGCAGACCAATCCTATCTAACTCCCCATACTGCGATGTGGTGGTGCCAATGCAGATGTGCTGAATCCTGTAGGGAACTTTCAGTCCCACAAGTAAGCACCGCAGCCACTCCCCCATAAGTCAACCCCACAGATAAGACGAGGGCAGGTTTTGAGCCAACAATCATGGAATTTTCTATGACCCTCGGATAAGTCGAGTGTTAAACTTGGGGGTGTCTGACTATAGTTTTGATTGTTTTTAATAAATTAGAGGCTACAGTTCTTAGGTAACAATTATTGGTAGGTTATTTTTCAGGATCTGGCCTGGGGTAAAATCATAGTAAAAGATCATAAGATACATTTTTATTCTTTTTCAATTCTGGTCTTCACCACCTTTTTGTAAACACTATCAGAGTAAGTGCACTGTAAACAATATACCAGTAAATCAGTAGTTCCCAACCTGGTATTCATGTACTCCCAGGGACACTCAACAGGATCTTTAGGGGTATTTGAAAAAGAATGGAATAATGGCAGAAAAAGGCAGATTCTGCTCCAGAATGCCTTGCAAGACAGGAATGCCTTGCAAGGACCAGCAAGGCAGGAAGGGAGGTAGATAATTGGCTGTGAAAGCCCCACCAATAGCTAGTTTTGGTCACCAATTCATCTATGAACCAGTGATTGAAAACCAGCACAGTAAAAAAGCTGAAATGTAATATGGAAAGTGATCAATCACCCAGAATTTCTCAGCACACTTCTGGTGCAAAACAGTGCAAAGGCAGTTCTTCAAACAGATGAAAAGAGAAAATATGTGATGAATACATGAAGTCTGGGCTTTCATATGGGGGAGATGAAGGCTTGTATTATTAATTACAAACATTTTGCTAATATGAAGGGTACAATTTATGGAAATGGGCTGCCAAGGGATATGTGAGTGAAAAAGGTTGGCAACCACTGCAGGAGATCCATGAATCAAATCCACCTTTAAGGTGTCTGGTGTGTTAAGCTCTACATACAACATACAACCCATAACACATAACTGAGAGTGTGCAATTCAATTCACAGCAGAGAGATGCAGTTGCATATATTTGCAACCCTTTTTACTCGGAAGTAGACCCACTGCTTTCCATGGGTGTTATTCTTAAGTAATGCTGCATTGAATTGTAGCCTGGGAATTGTTGCTTCAAATGGAAAGGGGATCCCATCCTGGTGTTGGAAAAAAAAAAGACCTCTGCCAAACGCAAAGCCTTTGAAAAAGGGAATCAGGTTGCAGCAGCAAAAGGAAATGAATGGGATTAAAAGGTTAACTTTGGCTGGAACATCCCAGGAAAGTAACTATAGCAACTAACCAGCTGCCTGCCTAAGCTTAGCTGAGAAAGGAAACTGTTCACAGTTGAAAGTCTCTGCCCTCTGATTGACCCGGAGATAAGGCAAAGTGATAATTGGAGCTTGATTAGTTGGCAAACATTTCAGGTACTATTTGTGAGCATCTATGGTAAGTTACCTTGGGGTTGTTGGCAACCTTCAGTCTCGAAAGATGATGGTATCGCGCTCTGAATGGTGGTTCTGGAACAGCGTCTAGTGTGGCTGAAAAGGCCGATTCGGGAGTGACAATCCTTTCCACACTGGGAGCAAGTGTAGTGTGTTCCTGGTCTGTCTCCCTGGCTATGGGCCTTCCTTCTTTGCCACTTTGCCTCAGTCTGTTGGCAAAGTGTCTCTTCAAAATGGGAAAGGCCATGCTGCACAGCCTGCCTCCAAGTGGGCCACTCAGAGGCCAAGGTTGCCCATCTGTTGAGGTTCATTCCTAAGGCTTTCAGATCCCTCTTGCAGATATCCTTGTAGCACAGCTGTGGTCTACCCATAGGGCGCTTTCCCTGCACAAGTTCTCCACAGAGGAGATCCTTTGGGATCCGACCATCGCCCATTCTCACGACATGACCAAGCCAACACAGACATCTCTGTTTCAGCAGTGTATACACGCTGGGGATTCCAGCTCGTTCCAGGACCGTGTTGTTTGAAACTTTGTCCTGCCAGGTGATACCGAGGATGTGTCAGAGACAGCGCTTGCAGAAAGCATTCAGCTTCTTCTCCTGTTGTGAGTGCAGAGTCCATGACTCACTGCAGTACAGAAGTGTACTCAAGACGCAAGCTCTGTAGACCTGGATCTTGGTATGTTCCGTCAGCTTCTTGTTGGACCAGACTCTCTTTGCGAGTCTGGAAAATGTGGTAGCTGCTTTACCGATGCGTTTGTTTAGCTCAGTATCCAGAGAAAGAGTGTCGGAGCTTGTTGAGCCAAGGTACACAAAGTTATGGACAACCTCCAGCTCATACGCAGAGATTGCAATGCAGGGAGGTGAGTCCACATCCTGAATCATGACCTTGGGGTAAGCAAACATTTATTCCCTGTTCCTCTCACCACCTGCCCTGTTCTACTCCTCCCCCTTCCCTCCTGGCCCCTGCATAGCCTTACCAGAGGCAGCGACCAGGGCACGCTCTCTAGTGATGTTACATTTGCAATAGCTGGAAAGCAAGTGACACTGCCGGAACTCATGTTCCAGTGGCGTAAGAGCCAGTTAGGATTGGGCCTAAGGTCTACCTAGGTAAACATTCTGTTAACAACTGTGATCAGCTAGGTACAGGTCCCAAGCCAGGCAGAAAGGTGGTGGCTGACCCTTGACAACTATTTCCTGACATGCTGAGATTTGATAGTGTCCATGGAGTGTGGTGTCATGTCAACAACATGGCTCGGCCTACTGGTTTGCTTAAAACACCGAGTCCCAAATGATTTCAGGTACCTTATTACTATGCACCTATTTCCCACCTCTAGTTTGCATTCTCTCCATGGTAACCACTTCCATAAGGGTGACCCTGTAACTGCCCAGTCCTATGCATGTCTACTCAGAAGTAAGTCCCATTAGAGTCAGTGGGGCTTACTCCCAGGAAAGTGTGGATAGGATTGGGCTGTCAGTCTGTTTCAGCAAAAACAACAAAGCAACCAGATTTTTCAGAATGAGCGTTTGTAGACTACAGTCCATCGGATGTGTGGACTGAAATAATAATAATAATAATAATAATAATAATAATAATAATAATAATAATAATAATAATAATAATAAACTTTATTTATACCCCACCCTTCTCCCCAAAGGGACCCAGGGCGACTCTCAGTATCTTTCTTGTACCTGCTTACGGAGGATGTCACTACAGGTATCTGATGAAGTGGACTGTAGTCTACGCTCTACAGTAGTCCACGAAAGCATATTTGGAAATAAACTGATCGTTCTTTAAGATGTTACAAAACTCTATTGTTTATGGCTGAATCTGTGAAGGGGTTGCTGGTGCAGAGTAGCCCAGGAACACGGACAATGTTTCCTAAATTTCTCCCCTTTTGGAAAGCGGGCAGTACACTGCTTAAAAAAAAAATCTGTAAATACCTAAAGCAATATTGCAACTGTTCTCAAATATACACACACAGCCACCACAAAAAAAGCTGTCCTTTTTTATTGCACAGATCCTACATCTTCAAAGTGTGGCATTACACATCTTCTGCCTGACTGTTCAAGGGATTATACTATTATTCTGCCTTTATGTTTCCGACAATGCCTCCTAGTATCACTTGTCCTTAATTGTTCTTTCATCTCACCCATTTGACTTGAAATCAACACTGCTCTCCAGGAGTTGCATTAGCTTGAGAATGAGCAAAGAAAAGCAAAGAGGCTTAACATACCTCCGCACTGCAGATTAAGTGCCTCTTTAAAGATGTCACCCCAGATGTGGCAAGCTACATTCTTACTTTCCCCTGGCAACAGCTGTGGAGTCACATCAGTTGCACCACCTTATGTTGCCAAACATTACGAGAGAGAATAAGCTACCTTTTTAATAGTTTGGCTTTGCGTTCGAGACATAATTTTCTGTTTACATTACAAAAGGGCAAGCCTCGCAGTATGTTTTCACCAATGACAGATAAAGATAAATATGAGTTGATGCCCCATAAGAAATGCTCAGGATATTGACTCCATTCATCTTTCCACTATGGGATCAATACTATCTCTGTAATCACAAGGCATTTGCTGGTGAAGTCCTCAGCTCGGGTTCCGCATGTAGGTTCCCGAAGTATTTCAGTTTGCTTTTTTCATCAAAAGTTTGGATAAAGTTCAAGCTTGTGAAAGGAACTGGATTGATGGTCTCAAAGAACAAAGGAGTGCATCATGAGCTGTCGCATGCCAGGTTTCCATTTGCTGCTGGATCAGAGTGTCCATCTTGGAAAGAGTTTTACATTGAACAGCATCCTCTGGTATCCACATGAATTTAGTTCACTGTTGCTCTGATGGTACCAACGTATCAGGTCAAAAACATTTGACAATTGAAAACTGGAAGTGATGTTTTTAGGCTTTCCGCAGACCTCAGAAGACCTTCTAAGGCCCTGTAAAGTGGCCTTAAGAAAAAGAAAAAAAAACAGGTGGCAGGGAAGGTGTTCATGATGACACCCCTGCTGGTGGTGCCCAAGGGAATTTGCCCCCCTGACACCTCCCAGGTACGCTAGTGTGTCAAATGTGTATTTTACTGAAGAAATCACTTCAGGAGCAAGTTACCATGTTGCAGGATAATTTTCTGAAGGAAAACAGCTCAAGGGAAAAGAATGAGCTCTAAGTCCATCCAGGATCATGTCCCTCATCCCCCCCCCCACATGCTGCTATTTTTGAAGGAGAAAAGGGGCATTTCCCCCTTTTTTGTGCACATATCTAGTTTGGCCCTGAAGTTCATACAACTCAATCCTATCCATGTCCCAGTCAAACTTACTTCCAAAGAAGCATGCACAGGGCTGCAGCCTTTGAAAACACAGAGATACTGGGGGTGTGGAAGCAAAAATGAGGGCCCTTAAGCAGGGCAGAAAGGCGGGGTATAAATCTCTTAAATAAATAATTAAATAAATAAAATATTGGATATTTAATACCACTTACTTTGTGCGATTTGAGATTCATTACTACTAAAAACCCATCTGATGGTGTCTGAAGCAAGCCTACTACAGATTAATCCATAACTCAGCATCAGAGCACCGGCTAAGCATATAGAGCAGCCACTGCACATTGGCATACCACAAATGGTCCACAGGTGTGCTACAGGAAATTGGGAGAGGATCATTTATTAGTAGGACCATTGGCCACTACTAATAAATCATTTATTGGTGGGGCCACTGGCAGCACAGTGTGCCTTGTCAATTGTAAAAAAAAAAAGAAACTGATGATGTGCCTTGAGCATTTGCAAGCCATGTCAGTGTGCCATGAGATGAAAAAGATTGAAAATCACTGCTGCAGAAGGTCCTGAATTCAATCCCTCTAGTATTGCATTAAAAGATCTCCAGTAGCAGGGCTAGAAAAAGAAGAGCCCTGGAAAGCTGCATGCTACCCAACACAGTAGACAATACAGGTGTACCAATGGTGACTTTTTGTGTTCAAAGAATAGCAGTAAGCATGTGTATTAATCTTATTTTGACTGAGAAATGAAAGTCCTGAACATTTGCACAATGGATCCAAAATCTGTTCCAGCTATGATTATGCCTGAACTTTAATGGAGAAAAACATGAAAATAAGGTCTTGTGAAAAACGTCTATACCCAAAATCATATATTACCATATATCATATATTACCAAAATCATATATTACCAAACAGTCTAACTAGCATCCGTTAAAATAAGACACCGGCTGCTGCCGGGCTTTCACAGATTCAGCAGAACAAAACCCATGTGCTGCAGTACACCCATCAACCTGATAGGGAGGAGACCCATAGGTAGAGGTGTTTGTTTCTGGTGAGTAAGATAGGATTACTCCCTAAGGGTGCAATCCTAACCAGCAGTTATGCTGGTATAGGAGCCCCTGGAGCCTCCGTGGGAGGAAGCTGCGTCAGTGCATCCAGATGTGCAGACACACGGAGGCCGGCGGAGGCCTCCGCAGCGGCTTCCTCCCCGCCGCTTGTGCCAGCGCACCCGCACTGACACAAGTGGCAAAGGTAGGCATGGGGGGGGAGGAGGCGGGAGGGGCGTTTCTGGGGGGAGGGCAGGCGATGGGCGACCCCGGGGCAGGCGCGTGGGGAGCCGGGGGCGGGGCTGTTATGCTGGATCCTAATCCCCCTCCCCAGGGAGAACAAAGCGGCTTTGAGCTGCTCTGCTCTCCTCAGACTTGCGCCACCTCCAGAGATGGCGCAGGTCCGAGGAAAACCATTGGGGCGCGCAGCCCTTACCCAGGGGTAAGGGGAAGAGCTTCCCCTTGCCCGTGGCTGAACTGCTGCACCCAACAAACCTGCATTGGATGCAGCGCAAGCCTCCTGGCTTGCCTGCTCCAGCGCAGGTTTGGATTGCGCCCTAAGTCTTACTAAACACTAAAATGAACTTACTCCTGAGTAAGGTAAATAACACCATTTTCACTCTACCCACAGACACCAACGCTCTACCCACAGGCCATTGGGGAGATTAAACAGTTTTACTTAGTTCCTGCTGGCCATCAGAACGTCCCACCATTGGATGCAGCAGGCACTCTACCAGTGTGGCTGCATCAGCACCAATGGTGGGGGATAAGATTGAAGAATAAGTGTTAGCGGCAGTGGCGTACATGTGATACCCTGCTTCTCACAGGGAATAGACACAATTTTTCAAAAACATTTATGCCCCAATCCCACCCCCCACCATTTTATGTGATGCAATGGCACCAACAGAGTGCATGCTGCATCATATGGTTGGGGAGGGTCCAGGAGAGATAAATTAAAAATATTTATTTACCTCAGCAAAAAGCTGCCTGGCTTCCAATGGGTCTGCTTGGATCTATGCCAGCTATTTAGCTGACATGTCCAAGGAGCCTCAGGGGGCATGCAGGGCTAGAAAAAGGGGGATAGGATTCTGGCATGCATAACGGACATCGAGATCCACTCCCTTCCACCCACCCTGGAACCACCCCTTGCCAAAATCATCTCCTGATGAACTGACCACAATATGCATCCACTTTACCTGTCCTACTGTGGCCTAGGTGAGCCTTTGGCACACATGTGGGGCCTCTGGCCATTTGCACCAGCAGTCCCAAGGTGCATGTAGAAGTGTGCCTTTTGTAAGGCAGGCCTGGGACTTAAAGTGGTGGCTAAAGGGATCAGTCACTGTAAGCCCTCAGTAGGATTGGGCTGTTACTTGTGGGTTATGATATGAGTAATGGCTATCTGAATATAGTACACACCTTCTTAAAGCTTCACTTTGAAGGCAGAGATAAAGCATCCTTATTTAGGATGTCTATTTATGAAGGTATCACATATATCACAACTTGACTAACACTTAGCTATATGACCCATTGCAGATATCCAAGTAACTGCTGCATTGATTTGTACTGTACCTAATGAACAAAGTACAATTTTGTTTACAGAATGTGCCCTACAAATGTCAGTCATTTCTGTTAATAATCTTCCTATTGGACATGGGAGAATACCACTTACCAAAAGCAAAAGGTCAGCTAAGAATCAGATATAAAAGTAATGATTCAGAATTTCAGGACCCAAGCTGTAGCCCATTCTTTTGAGCCTTGCGATAGACATCATATAAGCAACCATTGCTTATTTTTTCTTTAAAAGCCTGGATTCTAATCCATATGCCTTTCCAAAGGCCAGTTCTGCTCATATGGGGGGGCTGGGTGGGTGTTTAGATAAATACACAGTGCCTAACCTAAAACACATTTTTGGCTTTCTGAGAAATTTACAGTCCAATCCTACCTAACTTCACGTGCAACAATGCAGAGGTACCAATGCGGCATTGCCTGAATCCCATGGGAGAGTTTCTGCATCAGGAGACCTCCTCAGGGTAAGGAAACATTTGTCCCTTCCCCTGGGGTAAGGCCCTGCCAGCCCAGTGGGTCAACTCAGATCCGCACCAGCGATAAGTCCACGTTGACCCCCGAAGGCAGATCAGGCTTGGGAAGCAGGTTGGGATTTGGCGGGCACCGTTGCCACTGAATCCACTGACCCAATCTGTCCTCCTCTTCGCCCCATCCCCGTTCCGCCCACCCCTGCCCTGTTCCACCTCCCCTCCTTCCTCTGACACCCTACATGACCTTACCTGCAGCAAAGAGCATCGCCGGTCCATTGTGACGCAGACCTGGCAACTCGTTGCTTCCAATAGCAGCCAGCTAGCACTCTCTGACAACCAGAAAGTGTGATATGCCACCAGATAGGTTTGGGCCTTCCGTTTTTTTTGTGTTTTTTTTAAAGCAAGCTTCTGTCCCTCATGAATACAGAATAAAATATGAAGGGATAAAGGCAGTGCCTGGTAGCACAATTGGTATTATGGTAGGAAAGCTGCCTCAACTGCTCTCTGTTTCTCAGTTTCAGCCTTTACCTTTCTTTGTGGTTCTATCTTGGGAATCTGGCCCACAAACCACATTCTTGTGATTATAAAATAGCCTTTTTTAAATTGGAGACTGTTTCACTTTTCAAAGGGGAGAAATATCAACCAAAAATCATATATATAGTCAGTAGTGCAGTGGTAAATTTTGAAGTACAGGAGCTCCTTGTGACATACACACCCATTGTTATATCCTAGTACAGTGTTTCTCAAACTGTGGGTCGGGACCCACTAGGTGGGTCGCGAAGCAATTTCAGGCGGGTCCCCATTCATGTCAATATTTTATTTTTAATATATTAGACTTGACGCTACCATGGTTCGTGACTGTTCTTGGGAAAATATTACAGACCTGTACTTTTAACAAGCTACTATGTATATTCTTTTAACAATGCTAGTAAATAGGACTTACTCCTGGGTAAGTGTGGGTAAGAACATAAGAACATAAGAACAGCCCCACTGGATCAGGCCATAGGCCCATCTAGTCCAGCTTCCTGTATCTCACAGCGGCCCACCAAATGCCCCAGGGAGCACACCAGATAACAAGAGACCTCATCCTGGTGCCCTCCCCTACATCTGGCATTCTGACTTAACCCATTTCTAAAATCAGGAGGTTGCGCATACACATCATGGCTTGTACCCCATAATGGATTTTTCCTCCAGAAACTTGTCCAATCCCCTTTTAAAGGCGTCTAGGCTAGACGCCAGCACCACATCCTGTGGCAAGGAGTTCCACAGACCGACCACGCGCTGAGTAAAGAAATATTTTCTTTTGTCTGTCCTAACCCGCCCAACACTCAGTTTTAGTGGATGTCCCCTGGTTCTGGTATTATGTGAGAGTGTAAAGAGCATCTCCCTATCCACTCTGTCCATTCCCTGCATAATTTTGTATGTCTCAATCATGTCCCCCCTCAAGCGTCTCTTTTCTAGGCTGAAGAGGCCCAAACGCCGTAGCCTTTCTTCATAAGGAAGGTGCCCCAGCCCCGTAATCATCTTAGTTGCTCTCTTTTGCACCTTTTCCATTACCACTATGTCTTTTTTGAGATGCGGCGACCAGAACTGGACACAATACTCCAGGTGTGGCCTTACCATCGATTTGTACAACGGCATTATAATACTAACCGTTTTGTTCTCAATACCCTTCCTAATGATCCCAAGCATAGAATTGGCCTTCTTCACTGCCGCCGCACATTGGGTCGACACTTTCATCGACCTGTCCACCACCACCCCAAGATCTCTCCTGATCTGTCACAGACAGCTCAGAACCCATCAGCCTATATCTAAAGGTTTGATTTTTTGCCCCAATGTGCATGACTTTACACTTACTGACATTGAAGCGCATCTGCCATTTTGCTGCCCATTCTGCCAGTCTGGAGAGATCCTTCTGGAGCTCCTCACAATCACTTCTGGTCTTTACCACTCGGAAAAGTTTGGTGTCGTCTGCAAACTTAGCCACTTCACTGCTCAACCCTGTCTCCAGGTCATTTATGAAGAGGTTGAAAAGCACCGGTCCCAGGACAGATCCTTGGGGCACACCGCTTTTCACCTCTCTCCATTGTGAAAATTGCCCATTGACACCCACTCTCTACTTCCTGGCCTCCAACCAGTTCTCAATCCACGAGAGGACCTGTCCTCTAATTCCCTAATTGTGGAGTTTTTTCAGTAGCCTTTGGTGAGGGACCGTGTCAAATGCCTTCTGAAAGTCCAGATATATAATGTCCACCGGTTCTCCCACATCCACATGCCTGTTGACCTTTTCAAAGAATTCTATAAGGTTCGTGAGGCAAGACTTACCCTTACAGAAGCTATGCTGACTCTCCTCAGCAAGGCCTGTTCGTCTATGTGTTTTGAGATCCTATCTTTGATGAGGCATTCCACCATCTTACCCGGTATGGATGTTAGGCTGACCGGCCTATAGTTTCCCGGGTCCCCCCTTTTTCCCTTTTTAAAAATAGGCGTGACATTTGCTATCCTCCAATCTTCTGGCACCATGGCCGTTTTGAGGGACAAGTTGCATACCTTAGTCAAGAGATCTGCAACTTCATTCTTCAATTCCTTAATAACCCTTGGGTGGATGCCATCAGGGCCCGGTGACTTATTGATCTTTAATTTATCAATGAGGTCTGAAACATCTTCTCTTTTAACCTCTATCTGACTTAACTCCTCGGTCAGGAGGGGCCGTTCGGGCAGCGGTATCTGCCCGAGGTCTTCTGCCGTGAAGACAGATGCAAATAACTCATTTAATTTCTCTGCCATCTCTAAGTCTCCTTTTATCTCCCCTTTCCCTCCCTCACCATCCAGAGGGCCAACCGCTTCTCTGGCGGGTTTCCTGCTTCTAACATATTTGAAGAAGCTTTTATTATTCCCCTTAATGTTGCTGGCCATGCGTTCCTCATAGTCTCGCTTGGCCTCCCATATCACCGTCTTACATTTCTTTTGCCACAGTTTATGTTCCTTTTTATTCTCCTCATTAGGATAGGATTGCAGCCTAGGATTGTTAAAAATGTTCCTGCTTGATGATGTCACTTCCGGTCATGACATCACTTCTGGTGGGTCCTGACAAGATTCTCATTCTAGAAAGTGGGTCTCAGTGCTAAATGTGTGAGAACCACTGCCCTAGTATAAAGACAACAAAAATCAATTTAGAATTTCTTCATTAGCATGCTGTTTTTCCTCCTGTCGCCTGTTTCTCCTTTGAAATTTATGATACTTCATTTAAAGATCTAGCTAATTTCATCCCAAACTCTAGGAGTACACTGCAATAATTTAAAACAGATGAAAATTTGTTTTGAATTGAAAAACTGAATTTAAAAAAAACAACCAGGTAAAATATAAATAGGTCTAGTAGAACGCTAGCCTAAGCAGGTTTACTCAGAAGTATAGTCACGCTCCAACATAAGACTTTTTTTGCACACACTGAGTTCCAGCAGTCGCAATCACTCCACTTTTACTTCTAAAGCTTCGGGGAGCCCTGCAGAAGGTAGCGCAGGGCTCCCCACACCCCTGGGAGGCTGCAGGAGGCTCTGGTAAGTGCAGCCAAGCCCCTGCAGCCCCCTGAGCGGCACGATCCTGGGGATCGCACCACTGCCTCCTCCCTGCCTCCTCGCTGTCCCCGCCCCTTAAGGGGAAAGAGGCCAGGGCTTTCAGGCTGGGGTATTGCAACGCCCCAGTTTGAAAAGCCCTGCATTAGACTAACAGGTAATAACAGACTAACAGGTAATAATAATGACTTTGGTCCCAAAGTCAACCCATGAGCTCTGTGAAGAATTGATCCTTGGTCTTCCAAATCAGACACAGTGTGATAACAACTACACTACACTGTTGCACTCTGGAATCAGTAACACTAAGCGTCTCTGTAAACAGTCTCAGGAGGTTCTCTCCTTTAAGAAACCTATTTGCTAATCAATAGGGATGTTTCTCTCTTGAATTGCCCAGAAGCTGCTTTCCAAGCCTTCAACTGGCTCAGATGGGGAATCGAGTTGTTTCCAATTTGCAGAACAACTCACTTCCTTTCCAAGTCTTTTGGGGCAGTTCTCAGGAAGTGTGCCCACCCCTAAGGAGCGCATCTTCACCCAGCTCGCATTTCTCCTTTAGGTTTGTAATGTTCCATTGCTAAGGAACTGCACAGAAGGCTCAGAGATTTGTTCCAGATCCTTTCATTCAAAGCAAAGAGAAATGAAATAAGAAAGAGGATAACAACTAACCTTTCATGTTTGTGTTTAAATAAACACATATTTCAAACTGCTATGTTTGTCCGTAGCTATGTCTGGTGATAATGTCAAGACTATGTCAAGGTCTTGATAGCCTTAGCACATGCAGTGGCATATACATGGGGCAAGCCCAAAAGGAGCAAGGGAAGACTGCTTCAGTAAAAGCAGCAGATTTCTTCACTTTGCCCCTCAGAATTTGCATTCACAACTCAAAAGGCCTTTTGCTGGAGTTCCCTCTTCTTCGGCCTTCTCTGAAGGCAGCCTTTATACCAGGGGTGGCCAAAACATGACTTGCGAGCCACATGTGGCTCTTTATCATATAATGTGCGGCTCTCAGAAATATGTTGGCTGAGGTCCTTTTTGCAGCACAATCAATATTATAAACAATTATCAAGCTGTACAATACCAGGATTAAAACATAAGTTTAGTATTGATGGTGAGTAAATATATTAAAGAATTTAAATGCTTTTTAAATATTGTGGCTCTCAAACATCTGAAGTTTATTTTATGTGGCTCTTACATTAAGCAAGTTTGGCCACCCCTGCTTTATACCCAGTGCCAGAGTGCCACCAACACCACCACCACCACCACCACCAAAAAATGTCAGGACATGCCTTCAGCTATCCATAATCCTAGTTTTCTCCAGTCTCTGCCAAGTAAGACTGGTTTTTAGTCAGGTATCCAGCTACCAGAAGCCCCACACTATAACATTTGCCAAATGACTCAGTTAGCAAATGATTGTTTCCTGCTTAACCTTCTCATAGTTATGATAACTCAGATAACTTTTATTTTTTTGGAAGCGCTTTGTGTACATGAGATAGATTTACATATAATCATCATCATAATTGTTATTTAATTACAATAAAAATGTGTACTGCGAGAGCCACAAATACACACCAGGTTTCCAGTGAACCAACCGTTGGCCTTTCTGATACCCCTCTCATTACAACCAGTCTTGACAAAGGAGAGTGTTACCTTGGAGTAAGTCCCATTGAACTGAATGCAACTTACCTCTGGGTCGACATACATAGGACTGAACTGTTAGCTTGTATCTTTTCATTGCAAAAGCAAGAAAGCAATGAGAGAACATTTACTTACTGATCCTTGGGCATGTTTTATGAGCCAGTGGCATTAGCAGTCATAATTGCATGGGTCTGTTGAGTTTTAATCAATGAGCCTCATCTCAAAAGAGTTTAATTTTACCCTCATTAGGTATGTGTGAATTTTGTGGGGTGTGAGTATGCATATATTTGTTCGTGGCAGTGTGTAAACAATTGCATGGCACTCACACCAGTTAATGTACAGTACAGTATTACAGTTTTACAAGTCCTCAGAAATGTAACTCAGAATCCAGAACATCAAAGGATCATGTTCTCATGTCAGAATCTACATACCTGTTCATATGTACAGGATATCAAATTTTGCTGCAGCTAGATCTGATGGGCAGCAGAGATGTAGATTCATTGTAGATCCATTGACACCAATAACCTGGTTGGCAACCTTCAGTCTTGAAAGACTATGATATAAGCCTACAGCACCCGGTATTCCCAAGCGGTCTCCCATCCAAGTACTAACCAGGCCCAACCCTGCTTAGCTTCTGAGATCAGACAAGATTGGGCATGTGTGGGGTAACAGTAGCACAACCCCATAGACTAGAGCCTCAGCCTCATCATACACCAGTGATATTTAGGGCGCAACCCTAACCAACTTTCCAGCACTGACATAGCTGTGCCAGTGGGGCATGTGCTGCATCCTGCAGTTGGGGGCAGTTACAGAGGCCTCCTCAAGGTACAGCAATGTTTGTTCCCTTACCTCAAAGTTACATTGCCCTTATGTCAGTGCAGGAAAATGGGTTAGGATTGCGCCCTTAAGCATCTACATATTATTTGGTTGGAAGCAAATCCAGCTGCAAGTAGGGTCTGCTGAACTTAATGGGATTTCTTCATGGTAAATGTGTCTGGGATTGTACTGACTTGCCTATAGAAAAGCTCCTATTTTTTGTCACAGTACAGCAATACCTTTGACAATGCAAGGGATACATTCCCCCAAGTGCTGTGCGAAACCGTGCTATCAGAGACACTATTGATCTAACAGAAGGGAATGAAGGGCTGATTGGCCCACATGCACTGCTCCTATTGGTTGGAATGACTGTCAATCACACTGGACAAAGGGAGCTGTAACAAATCATCTCTAAAGAAAGTCTGTTGTTCAAGGTATGCCTGCGTTGAACCATCTTGTGAACTACCTTGCAGGAGTGTTATGTATTATTATTAAAACACGTTTTTTCACATCCAATTCTCATTTGTAAATATAGCAAATGTTAAATACTACTGAAGCCCTCATTGAGGGTTACTCAGAAATGTGTTATGATTGCTGGAGAACACTAATAGATGGAAGCGCTGTTGAAAACAGCAGAAGAAACAGCAGACATCTCATGTGCCCATACATGAACTGTTTTGTAGCACATTTCCTTCAGGCCCTTCATGGAAACATTCTATTACAACAACATTCTTAAATCAAGGAAAGAACAGATGTTGTTGACACTCCTAATTTAAAAACCCTTCTCTGTTATTCCAGAACATCACAGCTCCAAAGAACTTAACTGGTGTCTTTGCTTTCAAATTCCACAGCCATGGATCATCTAGTGTTCCAGAAAGTTTGATTTAGCAACTTTTGTGATAGATAACCTTGATTGCCTCAGGTTGGTGTGGATTGTTTAGTTTCAGCTTGACCAGCTACTAGCAAAAACTGAAAGGTCATGAAATGTACATGTAGCACCTGATCTCAAACTGGGCTCATTCTGAAGTCATCCTGCTAAAACCTGGCACAGACGCATTCAATCAGTCTACATTCTCAACACACCAATTTGGTTGTGTGAATTAGCCCTATCTTTGGATCACAGCTCCAATGCTCCAGAAGTCACAGTGCATCTTCAGCAATGAAGAAAGAGACTGAATTTGATGTACATATGACACAAAACAGTTCTGTTGCAAGCTGCCATTTAATTAAAGAAAAAAAAATGGTCACCATTCAAAATATACAGCAACTTCTATACGCTCCTTAAACTGGGTTTGTTTGCTTATTTATTGGGCCCCAAACTCCTTGTACTGCAGTAAATTATTCCTCTTGCAAAGGAAAAACAAGACCTATAACTTTCTTTCTCTTTCCAGTTTTCACTCTGTAACCTTTAGTCCTTTCATTCCTACTTTGGACTACAAGGATATAAAACCTGTAATTAACAACTTCTTTATTGCCTCCGCAATAGTAATTGCCATGTATAGCCTTGAGGTACTAAGAATAAAAGATTGTTTTCCTCCCCCTGGCCCCCATATTTAACTAGCACTCAGTAGTTATTATTAGGATCTTGCCAACACTTCACCTTGTGTGATAAAAGTGTAATCCCCACACAGTGACCTCTGCATGCAGAAATCAATACATATGCTGTAATATTTTCCCCTACTTGCTATTCCAGAGCAGTCACCAACCAAAATTCCCCCCAAAAAACAGAGCTTGGGAGAGATTAGATTATCAATTATCATGAAACTGTCTGAAACTTCAAAGGGCTGCAGAGAAGGGGAAACCATAGTTTATCGAGAGTGTAAGTGTCCTGCAATTATCTCTCATGTCACCCAGATGTAGAGCAGTGGTTAAGAATGTAAGTGAGGGGGCTGGAAGGAAGGGAAATAAGTTGGGCCTAAACGGAGAATCTGGGCTAGTGGGAAAATATTTAAAAGGAGAATTTTCTTTGGAGGAAGCACCATTATTTTGGGGTTAAAGTCAGACAACAGAAAATGTGTTTAGCTTGAGGGATAGTGTTTGTAGGTCTCACTCACTCAGGGGCTGTTAATGTACTTTGGCAGCACACAGAAACTTGAAATTTGGCACCTTCCTGGTCCTGAAAAATCTGCAAACAGGATATTCTGCTCTCTTGCTTAAACCCTGGCCTCTGAGCAGCCCACTTGGAGGCAGGCTGTGCAGCATGGCCTTTCCCAGTTTGAAGAAACACTTGGCCAACAGACTGAGGCAAAGAGGCAAAGAAGGAAGGCCCACAGCCAGGGAGACAGGCCAAGGACACACTACACTTGCTCCTGGTGTGGAAGGGATTGTCACTCCCGAATCGGCCTTTTCAGCCACACTAGATGCTGTGCCAGAACCACCATCCAGAGTGCGATACCATAGTCTTTCAAGACTGAAGATTGCCAACACAATGCTTAAACCTTTAAGACGTATTGTCTGCCTTACAAGCAATCAATAGGGGCCTGCAGCTCTGTATTAGACCATAATACATTTAGGACTTCTACATTTGGGACATCCCAGGAATCTCCAGGGATGTGCCCAAGTCACTAAACTCAAATTCAAGTCGAATGGTGAATCACCAACCCTACAACTCAACTCGTAAGTCACAGCGTGTGCTTGTTGCGACTTGTCTTCAAGCCCTTTGAGTCACATCTGAGTCATTTTATGACATGAGTCATGGGTCCTTGAGCAAAACTGCACAGAAAAAAAAGGAAGGTGGTGGTGGGATGTATAAGTAAGCAAGAACACATTAAAGAGATAAGGACTCAGGTCATTTCAAGTCCAGACTCTTTTTTCGAGTCACTGGCCCCAGGTCAAGAGTTGGGTCAGGGTCTGTGATGCCCACAAACTCAAGTCAACTCGAGACATCAAAAACTGCTGCTTAGTGTGATTTGAGTTAACCCGAGTCAAGGGTCCTTCCCTGGGCATCTCCAGGTAGACGAGGGAGAAATTTGGAGAGAAACCTCCCTGTCTGAAAACCTGGAGGGACATTGCCAATCAGTGTAGACAAAGGTGGTTTAAACTGTGTGTAAATCCCCCTCATTGTGAGTGAGTGAGTGTGTAAATGTGAGTGTGTAAATACACACTGCGAGTAAATGCAGTGTAAATGCCCCCTCATTGATGAACTGTGCAATCCCAGTCATGTCTGTGGAGAAGTAAGCCTCACTGACTTCAATCAGACTTACTCCCACATAAGAGTGTATAGCAGTGGTTCCCAAAGTATAAGCCGTGGCTCCCCAGGGAGCTGTAGAAACCAGCCAGGGGAGCCATAGAATCCTGGCAAAAAGACCACACCACCATATATAATGTATAGGATAGAAATCCACAAACCTATTCAATGTATAATGTTATAGCCCTAATGGGGAGCCTATGGTCCAGTAGGTCAAGGGAGCCGCCAAACAGAAAACTTTAAGAACCACTGGTGTATAGGATTGCAGCCTGAATATCTGCCTGGAAAAATTTTGTCTATGAAAAATTACCGGACTGAACAGAGCAACATGGTTACCAAATATGGCTGGCTGTGCCTTTTTGGCTGAACTGCTATGATGTCACAGAGGGCTCACAGACATACTAGTTGTTGAGAAGAAACTGATCAGTTGGGAATCCTTTAACATCAGTGCAGCAGCTGCTTTTTTTTTTTTTTTAAAGAAAATCAATTTGGCTTGAGGGAAAATCCACCAAGGCCTGCACGGAGATTAGAAAGTCCTGGGGAGGGGGGGGGAGGAAGCTAGAAGCTTCAAACAAGGACCATGGAAGCAAAGCGAGAAAATAACAGGAAAAGATACAAATCATTGAGAAAGGGCTAAATTCTATATGTTGATTAAAAATATTGTAATTGTTGCATATCCTAGTTCTGTACCCCTTCCTACATCAGTTAACTATGCAGTGCTGCTGACATTTTCTTGATTTCAAAGATATGGGGTGGTTTCCTTTCTTCCTAAAACTTCCATTTTTATGTTGGTCATTGGTTTGTTCAGAGACTGTCGAAGAATGAATCATTAATGAGGGAAACTGTTAGATGTTTCTCTTTTATGAGTACACGAGTTTTATTCTTGTGCATCACACAGGAAAAGCAGCTCAACAACTTTAACACACACACACACCCCTTTGGTGGTTTATTTCATTTCCTGATATGCCACATGGCACATTTGGGGGTTTCATTGTATGGGGGTTGCTGCTGTTTGGTCTTGTTTTTCAGAGGGACAAGATACTCTCTAGTTCGAATTGCAGCACTGTGAAACTGGGAACAATGGAAAATGAATGCTGTGCTTATTGAAAACCCAGAAGGAGACCTCTGGCAATACAGTGAGCTAACAAAAATTCCATGAAAGCACCATGAAGTCACAAGCCTAGTTAATGAGTGACCACATGTCACCGGATATCATACACTATGCCAATTATCTTTGTCTCGTTCCATAGAAAGGTTGTTCGAAATTATAATCCATTTCATTACCCTGTTATTTATCCTTGAATGTGACACATGAACCCAGATGCTTTTTTAAAAAAACTAGTTTTATATTAGATAGAGTTGGAGACAAAAGAACATGAATTTGCAGTTTAAGTGCAAGATAATGTGTAATAAGCCCAGGTACTTAATATCAGGAAAGACACGTACTTCTCCATTCCTTTTCTAGGTACTTCCCACCAAGGCTGAGATGCTTTTGTAGCCCACTTCCTACATCTGTTCATGTAAAAGCCACAATTCTTTCTCCCCATGTCTGTTACATCAAAGCCACCAGAGGCTGAATTTGGGAGTAAAGAAAGGTTGCTTAATGCTTTTCCCCCCTTGCATTTGTCCACTCAAAATGGCCCCAGGATGTTTTCTCTTCCCAATGGGGGAAAAGGTATCTTTATCTTTCCTCACACTGGGAAAGCTGCTTGTAGTAGCATAGCTAGAGGGTGAGCGGCATGATAAGCACAACAATGGTTGGTTGGCAACCTTCAGTCTCGAAAGACTATGGTATAAGCCTACAGCACCCGGTATTCCCAGACGGTCTCCCATCCAAGTACTAACCAGGCCTGACCCTGCTTAGCTTCCAAGATCAGACGAGATTGGGCATGTGTAAGCACAACAGGCACCAGACCATACCAGTAAGTGATCCCTCCCACTCGCTATCAGAGCCATTTGCGGCAGTGATGACAACATGCAGGCACGTTCCCATTGCTGCCCCAAACGGATCTAAAGGCAAGTGGGACGGGCCATTCCAGTGCCTGCTGTGCTTATCCCACACACACACACCCGGCTACAGTATTGGCTGCTTGGGGGAGAAGCACATCTGAATAGGCAATGTGCAAAAAGGGAAAGTCTTAAGCAGCCCCTTCCCATCGCACACACACAGACAGAGAGGACAGCCATACCCAAGTTAAGCCTCCAATGGCTACCTTTCTTTAACCCATTTCTGCCCAGCCCACAGGTGTACGCTTGATCCCTGTTGTGTATGTGCAATGTTGGGCAGAAACGGCTTAAACAAAACATTGGGAGAAATAATTGCAGAATTACCCATCACAAGTCACTTGGAAGACCAGGATGTTGCAAAATCAGGCTTTCTTCCTATGAGAGTTTTGGGGTAGGCAAGACCTCATTCCTCTTTCTCTGAGCCCAACTTTTCTGAGCTGCATAATACATTTAATATCACCATTCATTTGTATTTACACACAACAATATTTGTTTTCTGTTGTTGATGGTTCTCCCTATCATTAGCAAATCTGTTGGCTGGAAGGAAGGATGAGTTAAATATCCCTGTAGAAATTAAGAAGCAACATGTTTTCCATATGATACGAGAAATCTGACGGCCAAAGAAAGGCGGTATATAAATACCTGTATAAATAAATAAATAAACTCCCCTGGCGCCAAAGCAGTCACACCAATGGGATATGCCAGCAATTTTCAACCTTTTCCGTCTCACGGCACACTGAAAAGGTACTAAAATTGTCAAGGTACACCATCGGTTTTTTGACAATTGACAGAGCACATCATGCTGGGCTCCCACCCCCCAAATGGCCCTACATGACCTTCCCCAATACATGAACCCCCAATACATGACACTCCCCCAAACTCCCGCGGCACACCTGCAGACCATTCATAGCACACCAGTGTGCCACGTCACAGTGGTTGACAACAGCTGGGGTATGCACTGCATCCCATGGGGGAGAGGGCACCAATTAGGTCCCAGAGGCTTCCTCAAACTAAGGGAACATTTGTTCCCCTCCCTGGGGCAAGCCTCCACTACCCCGATGGGTTTACTTGGACCCCCACTAGCTACTTTGCTGAGACAAGTGGATCAAGGTGAATCAAGGCCAGGAAGGGGATAGAACATCAGTAGTGCCACTATCACCAACAGCACCCTCTTCCCGGCTTCAACAGGAAGTGGGTAGGCAGTATTTAAAGTTCTTCTTTGGAGTTACACTGCTTATGTCACCCTGGAGGTGAGCATTAGAAACCCACCAAATGCGATTTCCAATAACGTGCCTCATAATTACTATTTACAGTCACCCAACCTGGCTGTTACTACCTTTGCAATATTCCTACTCAGAGCATTTAGAGCAGTGGTTCTCAAACTGGTGGGTCACAACCCACCAGTTCATATAAAGTTTCCCCCATCCCTTTAAGGGGCAGGGGAAGGTGAGAGGCAGGGAAGCAATCCCCAGGATCATGCCCATATGGGGGGGCAAGGGGGTGCTTGTGACTTACTTTATGAAGACAGGGCTGCAGCAGGCTGCAGGACATGTGGGGAGCCCTGCGCAGCCCCCCGCAGTGCTCCTTGAGGCTTGTAACGTTCAGAGAAAGTGGGCGCAAAGCACTTCCGTTTTGCAGTAAGTGCTTTGCTCCTGCTGTTTCCAAACGTTCCAAGCCTCGGGGGAGCGCTGCGGGGGGCTGTGCAGGGCTCCCCACACCTCCTGCAGCCTGCTACAGCCCTGCCTACGTAATGTAAGTCACAAGCACCTCCCCCCTTAGCAGCGTGATCCTGGAGATTGTGTCGCTGCCCTAGCCCCTCCCCCACAAGAACTTACCGAGGGAGTAAAGCTCCCTCAAAGTTTGAGAACAACTGATTTGGAATATCTGTTTAAAAAGAGGAATAAATCTCAGAACAATACTTTCTTCCTAACCTATAATTGAACTTGTTCAGTATTTTAATCTTAATATACAATGAAATGATATCTGGGTGAGAAATTCAACAGAGGAAACATTTTAAAGAAAATTCTCACTTAGACCTACATGGATTCAGGGCTGATCTCTTATTTTTAATTCTGTTTTATTTATTCATTTTAATAAATGAATCATCAAGTAACCATGTGCTGAGATTATTTGTATGTGACTCATATAAAATAATAATATGATAATAGACTTAATCTTCAGGGACGTCATGATGCAGAATGATGCCATTTCCTGAGGAAGAAATGTGGTTAATCAGTTAGCCATTTAGGAATTAACCAGATCATCTTATTGCCAAATGAAATTCTTGAAAGACTCTCAGTGTGGTTTTGCTGGAGTTTATCAGGATATAATCCTGACTCATGCTATGTGCGTTTAAGATTAAAAGAAGGGAACATTTTCAATATGTTAAATACTATGCCATGCTATTTCTCTTCTGGAAACTTTGACTGCCTGTCCATGTTTTGTATCAACTTTAACAAACAGCAAAGTGTTTGATGTCAAATGTGTGGTGTTCATATACGAGAAAGCGATGACAAACTGTTTAAGCAACATGTGTGCCTTGTATTCAGGGAGGTAACCATTGTGAGATGCACAGATCACATATCAAGCATGCCAACGATTTTCTCTTGAACAAGCTTTTCTGCCCAAGTGACTGGCCTGACAGAACCAATTGCCCAGCCTTGGTTGGTTGATTGGTTGACCACCTAACATGACCATTTCTCTCCTTTTAAAAAATTGGCCTAGCTCCTGTGCCTAAACACTCAGCAGGACACTCAGAGATGTAGCGAGAAGCTAGCTTTTCCTGATAGAGAAAAGAGTTGTGGCAAAAGTTTAACTGGCTTTATTTATCTTTGACTAAGGCCACAATCCTAACCAACTTTCCAGCACTGACTTAAGGGCAATGCAACTCCAAGGTAAGGAAACAGGAGTAAGCCTCTGCTACCCAAATGGGTCTACTCAGACCTGCACTGTCTCTTTTGCAGGCACAAGTCTGAGTGGATTCAGGAAGGACGAATGAGGATGGGAAAGGGGATAGGATATTGGCAGCATCACTGCTTGCAATTCTGCCCCCTCCCAGCTTCAATCTGCCCTCCTCCCTGCCCCAGTCTCTCTAGAAGCAATGGGTGCTTACCCCTAGGCAAAGGAACAAATGTTCCCTTACCTGGATGAGACCTGCGGGACTCTCCGTCCTTACAGGATGCAGCTCATGCCTCAGTGGCACAGCTGCATTAGCCAGGGGGTTTAGAGAGGATCGGGTCGCCCAGTGCATAACTTTGGTCAGATTTTGCTATTTGATTGGTTGGCACTGACCACACGGTGTCACACTACAGCTCACCCAGAAATGAATCCATAGAAATTTATCAGAGAGGTTCAGATCTGACATAAACATGGTTCAAAAAGTTTGAGAAAAGACAAAGAATGAAAATCTTAAAAAAGAGAAAATCGCTTTTTGTTTCAGTTCCACTTTCCATTTCAAGTTTGGTCCAACTCTTCTCCTTTATTTGCATATTTTAGCCCACCTTTTATGCCTAAGCAAGATCAATCATGCTACCTTTGCGTGTAGGCTCTTTGCATAAGGCTCTGCACATTGACAAACCCAGGAGTAATTATTGCAGAATCGAGCATGTTGAGTTGAAAACAATATGGCAGGGATGTTTATGACCAGAAAATGCTTGCTTGGAGAAGACTGATATATTTACACCTGCTCACTAAAATGTCACATTTACATATCATAATTATTTAATTGTTTCTATGTCTCTGTGTACAGTAGCCTTCAGTTCTCTTATGCAGCGCAGATTCAGAGCAAGGACTGAGAAGATGCTTTAAATGCCTGGGACGATTTGGACAAAAAAGTAAGCACGGGTTTAGGAAATGCTGATGGGAGGAAGGAAAGAGGCTTTAGTTCACACAGTTCTAGTTGCTGCCTCCGACACATCCTCGGCATCACCTGGCAGGACAAAGTTCCAAACAACACAGTCCTGGAACGTGCTGGAATCCCTAGCATGTATTCACTGCTGAAACAGAGACGCCTGCGTTGGCTTGGTCATGTCGTGAGAATGGATGATGGCCGGATCCCAAAGGATCTCCTCTATGGAGAACTCGTGCAAGGAAAGCGCCCTACAGGTAGACCACAGCTGCGATACAAGGACATCTGCAAGAGGGATCTGAAGGCCTTAGGGATGGAACTCAACAAGTGGGAAACCCTGGCCTCTGAGCGGCCCGCTTGGAGGCAGGCTGTGCAGCATGGCCTTTCCCAGTTTGAAGAGACACTTTGCCAACAGTCTGAGGCTAAGAGGCAAAGAAGGAAGGCCCATAGCCAGGGAGACAGACCAGGGACAGACTGCACTTGCTCCCGGTGTGGAAGGGATTGTCACTCCCGGATTGGCCTTTTCAGCCACACTAGACGCTGTGCCAGAACCACCTTTCAGAGCGCGATACCATAGTCTTTCGAGACTGAAGGTTGCCAATACCTATACCTAGTTATTGTCTAGCTCAAGATAAGTTCTAGTTGGAAATTCCAGTTGATGTTTGTCCAGGATATGCAACAGTACACAAAAACAGAAGTCACATATGAAGCTGCCTTACGTTAAGTCAGGCCATTGGTCTGTCTAGGTTAGTACAGTCTACACTGACTTGCAGCAGTGCTCAATCCTTTCTGGAGGTACCAGTGACTGAACCCAGGACTTTCCGCATGCAAAATGTGTGCACTGCCACAAACTTTTGGATACCCCCCCCCCAATGCTCTCTCAAAGGAAAAAGGGACACTTCTTACCCACCACCTGTGTTCTATGGTACAATCTCCATTCAGCCCATCTTTTCTTCTGGTGCCCATAACACAGGTCCACCACAGAGTCTGACACTTGAGAAAGTGTGTGGCAAACACCCACACGCATGTTACGGTGAGGGTCCTTTTTGACATGACTGCTACACTGCAAACACCCAACATTGCCTGTGTTTAAACCTTGTTCTGTTTTTAAAAATCAACTCATGCTGCAAGCTGAGGAAAACACAATATCATTTTTATCGAGAAAGTAAAGTCGGTATCAGAGCAATTTTCATTCCGGGCCATGTTGGTGTGAACCTTATCAATTGATCTAGGATTTAAGTGACCTGTCAGGAATCCTTGACAAACAAATTTTTCTCATGAATTATACATATTAGTGAAAACCATACTTAATGGGAGACTGGAAAGAGGGCAAGTATTTCCATCACCTAGGGGTGAAAACCCTGCAAATTAACAACAAGACGCTTCATTGAAGCAAGTAATGGATTGGTCTGTGAAAACAAGAAATCTTTGTGGGAATGAGTGTGATTATTCATATAGTCCATTTGCTAATTATTGCTAGTATGAACATCATTTCACCTGCTTCTGAGAACATTGAAAATTATGAGCGCCATCAACAAGGCAGTGAAATGCTGCAACATAAGTAATAAACTTTAGCAGGGCATGTTCACGTGTTTTGGAACAGGGTTCATTTAGGGGAAAGAATCATTTCTATGTCTCTCATCATGCAGCGTTTGAGACTGAAGTAGTAATAGAGAGAATCCCTCAAGCTCTAATTCCAAATCAATGTGGCATTCAAGCACCTGGAGAAGTCAGCTGCTTTCTCAGAGCAAATGCCCCTTCCTTTCTGGATTAATTAATTGAGAATAACTACTATCCTCTGGTACTACACTTACCATCACAAATCACACACTCACAGTGGAGCTGGTGCAGTGTGGTGGCTCAGATTTGTGCTATCAAGCACTTCACACAGGTGATAGGGAGTTGCCTAGCTGATGAATGTGGATTTTTTTTTTTAAATGAAAAGTAGCCAAGGGTGGTTGTAGCCATGCAATGGTGTGGGGGAGGCTTAAACCTCTGTGGGCAAAAAAGAAGCTGGGGGGCAATTTTTAACAGGAAAATAGAAAGAATACTATTCTGTAGCCCTTCTCCCCACCATTCCTCCCATCAGGGTTACAGCCTCTTATCATTGCTTCTCATTTTTCAAAAAGTTTGGGAAATGGATAAACATATCTAGCATGTAATATCTAGTCTGCCTTGTGAGGGCCCAATCCTATCCAACTTTCCACCACCAGTGCAGCCCCAAGATAAGGGAATTGACCCTGAGGGATTTGACCCTGAGCTGTGTAATCTCTGGTTCAAATCTCACCTCAGGTATTGTTCGATGGCCTAAGACAAATCATTATTCCATGTGCCTCAGCCCTCCATCTGCAATATAGAAAAAAATCTGACTTTTAAGAAGTACAGAGAAAATATACATGCAACACTCTGAATGCTCAGTATACACAAACAACCACTGAAAGAATGGAAGAAGTGCATCCTTCTGCCATTCCTTAACCATTCCTAAAATGTGTATACATATGGACTGTTAATATAGTGTGAAGCTCTGTGTGTGCCCATTGCCATTCAGCAAGTGGATGAGGCAGATTCTCATATACCTCCAGTTTTGTGACGGAAGCTTTGCTCTCAAGCTTTGCTGGAGAGAGCCAGGTTGACTTCCCTGAAGAAAGAGTTCCACAATTGTGATACCACCAATGAAAAGGCTCTTGGTGCCTACCAGATTAAGGTCTACCAGAGAGCAGGGCCTTGGCAGGTGATCTTAAAGCTTCAGCAGATAGTCTTTAAAGCACCTTGTTCCTAGACAGTGCAAGGATTTTAAAGCCAAGACCAGCATTTTGAACTGAGCCCAACAAATTGCTAATGGATCTAATTGGAGAACAATGGGTGTAACTTACTCTGACTATTAAGCCCCCACTAGCATTCTGGTGGCCACATTTGGTACCCGCTGAAACTTCCAAACAGCCTCTATAGGCACTCCCATTGCATTAATTATATTAGCTACTCGGAATAGGAGATACAAAATAGATACACTGATATTTATTACTGAGCAGGCTTCCCAACGCTTGCCTACTCTGCAAGAAAAGTGTGTCCAATAAAAGGCACCATAACCCCAGGCAACTGACGAAAATGAAGGAACAAGCCATGCATGTGAGGGAACCGGCGTGGGATCCTAATCACCAGCCCAGCGCTCAGCCTCGCACACTAATCAGGCCTTCTGCACTTTCCCCACCACCTTAGATTATCCCCCAGTAGGTCATATGCACACAGTATGCATTTTTTTCTTTTGTATCTAGAAATGTTTTGTTTCATTATCATATGCACTGAAATGCAGTCATCTATCAAAAGTTTTTTCCCCCAGTCCTATATTGTTTGCTTATGTATACCCTGCTTAAAGACAAAACAGTGTGACCTGTAATAAATATAAAATAACAAATGTTTAAAAACATGTCAAACATTAAAATTCAAAAACTGATAAGGAGCAACTGACAATTTAAAGCAGCAGCCCTTAAAACAGACCATATTCAGTTTCTTTGAAGCTCATTCACAAAAATCACCCCAACTTGCAAATGTGTGTTTTCCCCAATTATAAGCATGTAGAAGTTAAGTTGGGGAAGAATTGTCATCTGCTGTGAACACCCCAACTCATCAGCTTTCCCCTTCCTGGTTTGGACTGCTAGAAAGATTTGTAACTACAGTAGATAAACTTCAGAATATGAGCTGTAGGTAACCAGACCGAATGGCCTTCAAATGGTCAACCCAAATGGTTGACCAGGAAGTGTAGCAGTGGGCAGGTATAAAAATTGCTATTAATTACCTTAAATCCATAGTTAAAATATACCTGGGACTTGGGAGGAAGGTAGAAATTATTCTGGAATGTACAAAAGGCAAATGTCTCTGCTTCACTTTTTTTAGCCTTTCAAGCTAGACCAGGGGTCTCCAAACCCTGGCCCAGGAGCCAGATGCAGCCCACAGCAAGCTTCTTTCCGGCTCACGGCCAACCTCTTGTCCCCTGAAAGCCTCTGGCCCACTCAACTGAACACGAACAGAGCTGTGCTCTGATTATGTCTAGAGGGTGTTCTGAGGGCCAGAGACGTTGAATGAATGAGCCCATTCATTCATTTATTCACTCATCTAAGTTCTATTTCTTATTTATTTAAATTTTAGATTTAAATTGTTTTTCCTGCCCTCCACACCACGCCAGATATTTGATGTGGCCCTCTGGAGACCCCTGAGCTAGACAGTGGAGATAAATCGAGCTCAGTTATGTCTGAAACACCTAACTGGACAAAGCTGAATCTGAATTGGCCAAGCTCATGTAGCAGTCTCTTTGAGATAAAAGGAGGGGCTAGAAGAAGAGTAGGTGAAGAGTGGGTGTTGCAATGAGGGACAGAGCCCCCCTGCTGTACTCAGGACAATCATATGCAATGGAGGACAGATTCCTGTAACTTTAACAGATAATTTCGACAGGCACCTCACACCATGCAGGGATAAAGAAAAGCTGCACCTGTTGAAGTGCCTTCTGCTGTTTTCAAATAACAGGCAATTAACTTAAGTCACATCACAAGATGTGGTGATGGGCAGTTAGCTGAGCTAACTTTGCTTTATAAAGGGGATTAGGTCAATTCATGGTGGTTGGATCAATTAATGGCCATTACCCATAACAGCAAAATGGAACTTCCATGAACAGGGCAGTATACCTGTGAATATCAGGTGCTTATGTAGGTAAGAATGGTTGTAGCTAGAAGGAAGGCCTGAATAGGTTGCCTTAGGTCTGTGGCATGGTCTTCTTGATATCTGCAATGCCCCTTCTCTGACAACTTTCCAGATAATAATAATATAATAATAATAATCTCGGTATTTATATACCGCCTTTCTGGTCATCGGATTACTCCTCTGACTTTATTCAAGGCAGTTTACATAGGCAGGCATTTCTAAATCCCTCAAGGGGATTTTTACAATCATAGAGGTTCTCTCTTTCAAGAACCAACAACATTTCAGAATGGATCTTCTTCTGGCCTCCAGTTCTCCCACACAGGCTGACAAACAGCTCCATCTCTCACATGGAGGGCAGCCAAGACGCTTCAGATAGGGTGTAGAACACTTCTTCCTGCTGACATTTGCTGACACAGTCTTGTTTTCTTTGCTGTGATTGTTACCTTGCTCCGGCTCTTGTGGTGTTTGTTTTTATTCCATCCATTGTGTTTTATATTATTGTGCTCCACCCTGAGCATAAGAAAGGCAGCTTGAAAGTGGCTGTTAACAGTTTTAGGGCTGAGCTGCCCCTGAATGTTGGGAGGTATGACAAGGTGCCCATTTGTCTCTAATTTCTATATAACCCAGTTACTGTAGTCTGTGAATGCTGTTAGTGTGACAGAAATGCTTCTGGACCCACACATCGAACATGCCTGCACACCTTCAAGGACAAAACTATGGCATTTCCCATCAAAAAATGACTTTGGCTTCAGAAGATGACATTTTTCTACCATCTCTCTTAAAGTGAACAAGTTTAATTGTAACGACAAACTGAGACTGCTGTCTGCAGCCCACATGGAATGCTCTCCCCCAGGGCCACATTAAGTGTTCTTTCTATTTTTTGCCTTGGAATCCAGCTGTTTGAGGGCATGTTTCAAGTAATGTCCCTAATCGGCAGATATACAGATATTCCAAGTGCTGGGGCTAATTATGTAATGAGGGACTCGCTCCTAAATTTTTATAAATGTTAATGTAGGCATTTAACTTCCACTTCTTTGAAAGTGTGAGCAGGAAATAAGAATTTGAGTTGTGCTCATACCAAATGCTTGCTTTATACTGGGGTTTTAAAGTGTAGGGCACTGCAGATCTAATGCTGTATTCAAGCTGCAAATTACTCTCTTTGGCATTGAAATATTGCTGCAATTAAACCTGCAGTAAAGTATTAAAAGCAGGAGGGGGAGAACAGGAAAGCCTCAAACTGTTTTTGTACAGAGCTGTGTGGCTCTTCAAGATAGCCGAAATTTTAACAGAAGATTGGATGAATTTCCTTTATTTTAAATTTCATATACTGTGCCCAACAGTATTTAGAAAGAGCATTTCTTGCTCACAAGATGTAAATTGCCCATATGATAAGCCATGTCAGAAGGAAAAAACCCCCTCCTTGGTTATGAAAAGCATTGCCTCCATAGTCATCTAGACCATGCAAACTGGAGGCAGGGCACAATCGCTCCACTTTCACTTTCTGAAGCTCAGGGAGCCCTGTGGAGGGTTGCATAGGACTTCCCACACCCCTGGGAGGCTGCTGCAGGGACTGGTAAGCACATGCCGGTCCCTGCGCCCCCCTTAGCGACGCAATCCTGGGGATCATGTTGCTGCCTCCCCCTGCCTCCGCCCCTTAAGGGGACAGAGTCCAGGGCCCTCAGGCTGGGGTGTTGTGACACCCCAGTTTGAGAACCACTGGCATAACTCAGTAAGTCGTACATCACAATTGAAATCTTTTTTCAGGTATTGAAGCCAAATTTATTTGTAGGTAAGATAGAGTATTTCTGAAGGATGAGCAGTTAGCAAGGGGAAGTGCAATGTTCTTTCTCTCTCTCCCCCCCCCCCCCACACACACAGCACACAGATTCACAAAACATCACTTGACATTTCTAGAGAGTGAAGCAGATATTCAGATATTGAACACTGGGTTAGCATAGTGGTTGAAAGGCTTCCCATGGTCCAAATGTTACCTCTTCCACAAACTCCCTAGGTGGCCTTAGGCAAACCACTCCTTCTCAGCCTCAGCTACAATATGGGAATAAAAGTAATAACCAAGGATGGGAATGCGAGTCAGGTGACTCGGACTCAAGTCACAAAAATGCATGGTTTTCACTGACTTGTGGACTCGTGAGTTGTGTGCATGGAGGACTCAGAAAAACACTCAAGTCAAGGGCCCCTTGACTCTGCACTTGTCCTCACACATGCAGATCTGAGTCTGTGTCTGGGTGTTCTTGCTTACTGTTTTTGCATTGTGAAAAACCTCGTGGGGCCATCATTCAGACCAGGTGAGCAGCGGAGAGGTTCCAACCAAGAGGCAAGGAAGGATTAATGTTTGCGTTTGCATCCGAATAGAGGGGGGAGGCAGGAGTGGGTTCTTTTCCCAGTCTCTGATAAGAAGGAAGGAATTGATGATCATTGGACAAAGGGTGGGCAGCTGATATTTTCTTTGGCTAAGGGAGGGCAGGAGCCAAGGGCATTATTGCCTTACAATTGACTGCAGAAGCCCAGGAAGGGGGAGGGAGGTTTTTTCCCTGGACAAATGAGGGGAGAAGTGGTTCCTAGCCATCCCAGAGAAGTTCATGGGATGGCTTCAGCAGGTTCATTGACTAGCTGCAGTGGGACTACTTCTGAGTAGAGCTGCCAAGGATTGGGTCAGCTTGATAAGCCTTGCAGCTGCTACACATGACCTCCCTTTTGCCACTTTGCCCAACAGTCCATCCCAATCCCACCCACCCTGTTTACAGATGGGCAGGGACAGCAAGGGATTGCTTAAAGTGAACTCCTACACTCACACACCCTGGCAGCAGCCCTAGTTTTTTCCACAGCAGGCTTTTTAAAGAGGGCAACTCAACCCGACTCCTTTAGAGTCGTAAAAAAGCAACTCGGCAACTCAGAAAGTGTCCCTGTTATGACTCGTTTTCGAGTAGCAGGGGGGCAGTGACTCTAGATTCAACTCAGGCCATGCTGGATTTGCCCATCCCTGTTAATAACCTTACAGAGCTGTTGTAAGGATTACAAGGAAACTGACTCGCTTTGAACAGTCAAAAGCGCTCTCCAAATGCTAAATACTAGTTGTAGCTGGACTTGGCTCCATGCGCTGCCATCTGTAGGACTAGAGGAGCAAAGCATTCTAGGAGGGGGTCTCTTAGCCATGTGACAATCTGAGCAAAAAAACAAATGTCAGGACAGTTCTGTCATGTACTATCTGGTTTGTTCAATCTCATGTCAGAAAGGAGTTCTTCTAGCTTACCTCTTGGACCTGCCCTGGCCTAGATGTTTCTCCAGACAAGAAGCATCCTTGACATCCCATTCATTCATTCAATTTTTGAATTGCTTTTTTATTGCACATTTAGCTTTTTTTTAATTTTGGCATAATCTGCAGGCACAGTTTATCCTAGTCATACAAGATGATGCCTTTTCATGCATGCATCTATATGTGTGGGCCTTCTTTTTATGGAAGGATGAATTCATGTGGCTGCCTTGCCTGCAGCCTGTCTGGAACAGTACAGTCCTAGGTGGTTTGTACCACCTAGTGATTCTAGGTATGTACAGTAATTCAACTGTGTCAGAGCCAGAACTCTAGTCTTTTACAGATGCATGCCATAGATTGCCTGAACCAATAGACCAAAGTGGTTTTTGGCTTGTGTTCTTCCATAAGCAAGTATAGAGATCCAAGCCAAGATTTAGGAATATGGTAGAGATGTTTTATCTGTGTGTGATGTTTTTAGATACTGTCGTTTATTATTTTATCAATACAACTAACAGAACAGTCTTCTTAAATTATTGCTGAAATGTAGCAGTAGCACAAAACAACAGTCCTGGAGTTGCACTTACTGAAATTGCAGCTCATCAGAAACTAATCAAAATCATATTACATTCCCTGTATAAGAGGCAGATGGAGCACAAACTATGCGAAAGGTAAGAGACCTTGGGCAAGCTCTCTTCCATAAATCCAACACCCTGTTCCATTTCTACAGTACTAAACAAGCATGAAAGCCCGTGAACTTCAAACGATAGTGTCAATGGTCCTTAGCCATTTCTTTTATCAGAAAATAAGACCCTTTATGGATTTCATATGTTGGCTAAGCCAAAGGCCTGGTCAGTGTGAACATGTTTACAGACTGAAGCATTCACGTCTTTTAGAATAGAATCAAAAGGAGGCTGACAATACACAAATCCTGGAGGTAAGCAAATAAACTAGCATGTCGTTTACAGTTGAAAATGGAATCTCTCCATATTACTGGTTTGCCTGGGTATTGTCGCTGACTCTTTTCCTCACTTTGCTAGCATTTGGTTTAAGGGTCACTTTACAGCAGTAATGACTAGATAAAAATCCATCAGCATTCCCAACTTTAACCTTGATATTTGGGGATTTATAACTGGCTATAAAACTGTATCCCTCCAAAATGTAGTTAGAAGACAAAGGTTAGGTCAAAGCATGTTGTCGAGTAGCTGTGGAGACTCTTCCCCTCCCCCCCAAAACAAATGGACTTTTAATGTTTTATCTTCCCTTGCCCTCACACAAGGACTTCTTTGTGTGAATGCCTCTTTTACTGTAATGGGCCAATTCACGCTGCCCCCTGGTGTGTAGGATCTTCAGACAACGGGGTATGGAAGTGAGTTGCATGCTCACAGGGCTGGCCATTGGGTGGGGTGTGGGTGGCAAAATGTGGCCCAGGCAGTGGGCTCTCTGCCCCCTGCCTTTCGTATAGCAGTGGCAACAACAGTCGAAGTGCCACTGCTGCTGCCAAGATGAGGGGAATGAACAAGTGTGCTATGTTTCATCTGTCAAACAGACACATTGGGAAAGTGGCACCAGATCTGCCTGGTCCCATGTGCCAGGGAGACTTGTGCTGGCCTGAATGCACACATACACTACATAAAGGATTTATGCCCATGGTCAACTATATCCTGCTCACATATTCATACACAGCTGAGCCGTGGTATCCCGGCATGCTCATGCACAAACATTTGGCATGCAGTGGGTTCCCACATCCCACCATATGTGGGATGTACATGGCGGGATGCCATGACTCGGCCTAGGTACATCACTGAAAATAAGCTTTTTCGGTGTGGTATTTTTTTCAAGTGATTATACAAAGTTTACAAATACGAATCCAAACAATACTTTCTAGAATGTCAGAGCTTTATATACATGCAGAGTTGTCAGTAAAAGAAGCTGGTGTTTTGCAAGCCAAACAGGTGTGATTGGAGAATGTACTTCACTATTAAGTACAAATTAGGTATACTGCCACAGTTGACATACTAAGGGATAAAACCAAAATAGCTTGTTCCCCCCCCCCCAATTATGTATATGCATGAACCTGGGCTAAACATAATTTTAAAAAATCAGGCTGAGTGTTCCCGTGTCTTCCAATCAGTCTTTTACAACCATCACTTTGTGCAGTTCCTGATCCCCCCACCACTGTCACACTCCCACTCCTGGGTGAAAGCGTTTGTCCTGCTCACATACCTGCTCTCCCCATATGCCCCGTGATTGAGCATGCAGACTGAACGCTTTAGTAGTACATTCTAATATGTCTTGTTCCGCCACCATTTTAATGGCAGTAATTCTATCTGCTCTTATTTTGGAGTCAATCCCATTGAAATCAATGGAACTGACTTCTGACTCACGATGTGTAGGTGAGACTGCACAGCTGCAATTCTCTGTATACTAGCTAGAGTGTATCTGCCAGAAGGGCTTATCTCCAAGTAAACATTCTGAAAAGCAAATTGTAAATGGATTGTTTTCACTTTATAATTATATACTGAAGGATTCCTTCGTTTTGCCGCCAGGGTCTGTCTGCCTTTAATGCTGTATGATGGCGGGTATTCAATAGGAGAAGCTTTTGTCCACTGCAGATGATGCAGTGATGGGAAGGCATCACCTACTGAATTTCTGCCTGTCATAAAACGATGTAAGGTTTGGAACCCTTCCAGAAGATGGCAGCAGCTCTGATGATGACCATGCATTATCCATCTGCCAATTATCCATACATTGATCAAAGAACAAATCAATCAGAAAGCACAAAACAGGCTACAACTTTTGCACTAAAAAAAAAAAACTTTTGGCAATTTCAACTAGTATTTTCTTATGTAAATGACCCTGTCACAGGAGCAATGCAATCTCAAATGAGGGGACTCTATAAGATGCTAGGCAATAATGGTACCAGAAAATATATTGGGATAGCATGGAAAGATTACAGTACATTGCGGGAGGAGTGAACTCTTTCTCTCTAGAGAGATTATTTTAATATAAATAAATACTGGTATTAGAGATAGATATAATAAAGCACTTTGTGTCTTTCGTTCAAGTCGCTGCAGGAGTCCAGGAATGTGGGAGGGAGTTAACCTATTTGTTGGAGGGGGCATTTGTCCCCTTGCCCCTCCCCCCAGTGCTCCTTCTCCTCCTCTTCCAACTCCTCCTCTAGGAACAGGAAAATCACAATACACAATTTGTCAAGCTTGGAGGAAGCCCCGCAATGAACAGCTATTTGCAAAGGCAAATAGGCTCATCTCACCTGGCTCTCAAGTCAGAATGCTACCTCATTTGGGGAAAAGCCACACAGTGCTCCTTTCCATCTGTCTGTGTCAAAGGCACAGAAGTGTCAAACACGCAATATATTTCAGCTGATGGTGAACTTTGCATTTCATTCATTCACATACCCTTCCACCTTCTTTAAAGATCTGTATTGCTCTAGTCGAAGCCTGCTCCTCTGTTTTTCCAACATTCATTCTAACTTGCGACTACATTGCCCTTGTGATGCACACATTCTCAGGTGCACTTTATCCTTTGCTCTTCTGATAGCGCCACTAGAAAAGTTTCAAACATCTTTCCCAAAACACTGTCAGCTTGAAGAACATTCACGCTTGTCCACCGGGAACTGGCAGCAGACCGCTAATTGAAGCCACCCCTGCAGGGCGGAAATGTAGGAGTTTTGCTTGATAACCATGGGACTTGATCTAAAGCTGTTAAATCAATTAGAATCTTTTCATTGACTTCAGTAGGCCTCTATTGAGCTCATGCATAGGAAATCAAGCTTAGAGAGAACTGCATGAGCTCATGTCTAGTGGAAGTAGGAGCTGTAAGAAGCAGTGCAAATTGTTCCTTGTTGGGAAACCACTGCTTTAAAGTAGTCCTCAATTTAATTTTTTTTTAATTATACAAAAACAAGGGTTTGACTGTCTATCAAAATCAGGCATCAATAGGATCCCAACTCATCACCTGTTCTAGAACTCTCCAAGTCACATGAGTTTGACCCGATTAGATTTGTTTGTGCAGGTATAGTCATCAGCCGTGCACAGGAAGTACAGGTGTTCGCCCATTTCTACAGGTCCCATATCCATGGTTTCGCAGTTCACAAATTCCCCCCATCACCCTTTTGCTGTCTCTTCTGTCTCTCTGCTGCTTGCAAACACTAGCAGGAAACGCTAACTGGAAGTGGGCTGGAGGGCTGAAAATATAGAGTTCATAGAGCTTAGCATCACAATGTTTTCTGCACTGCAACCCATTTCCTATGAGCTCTTCCTGTCTCCTATTAGCATTTGCAGGAGCACAGAGACAGAGAAGGGATAGCACAGGGATAGCACAGGGACAGAGAAGGCAGCAACAGGAGGGCTGCAATCAGATAAAGGTAAGTCATGTGCTTGATGGGGGAGGAATTTGTGTACCACTCCTTGTAGGGTTTGCCAATATCCATGGTTTCTAGTATCCATGATAGCAGCAGGAGCCTATCCCCAGTTGATATGGGGAGGGGGAACACCAGTATTCCATGCCATAGATTTCTGGTAACACAGGCCAACACACATTTTGCTTCCTTAAATGTTACACCAATTCCTGGGTATATTTGGGGTGTTGATTCCCAAAATGGCATCCGTTTTGCCCTATCAAATCTAGTTTTGGAGACACGGCATAGCCTCTTTAGTGAATGGTTCAAGAAGCTTCCTTGTGAGGAAGCCTACACCATGGTTTCCTCATGAGGAAGCTGCTTGAACCATTCACTAATGAGGCTATACTATATCTCCAAAACTAGACGTGATAGGGCAAAATGGATGCACCCCAAATTCATATCAAACCACCATAACGTTTGGGAAAAACTTTTCTGACCCCCAATTTTATAGACCTGTGTAATCAAAAATGAAAGTGAAGGCCACTGCCTAACACCACACAACTTATGATAATGTTAAAGTACAATATATTGTATTGTACAATAAGTACAATATAGTACAAAGTACAGCAACCAATCACAAAGACACACTCTAATTCAGGCTCAGGTGAACCCCAGTCCAAGGATCAGTCAAATCCATCACTCCAGTGACCAGGACGCTTTGTTCTGGAGCGCTGAGCAAGTGCCTGTCTTGAGATCAGGATGAGGCAATGCTCTGGCCTGTTGCATCTATGGTCCGATACCCACTGGGCATTGCAACCCGATTTCACCATAGACACGACAGACCAGAGCATCATGTCATCCTGATCTTGGGACAGGCACTCATGCGGCACTCCAGAACACAAAATGCCGGCCATGCTAGGGAACACATGTCTTGCCACAGCTCCTCCCCACTGGGCCTTGTGCCCGCTTAAGGCTGATTAGTTTCCCTTGTTAAACTCACAAGTGCAGCAAGCAAAAGTCAGAGTCAGGTCCCAGTCCAATAAATGCAGATTGCCAACTCACAGTCCAAAGTCAATATGCCAGGTCACAGTCCAAGTCCAAAGACTAGGTAAGCCAGGTCAGGTCTCCTCTGGGTCAGGTAGCATCTCCCTCTGGGTCAGGGTAGCCTTTGGTCCTTCTGAAGCTGCCTTTTATCCTTGGATGTCTCATAATCCAAAATGCAGCTCAGCTGTGAGCTACCTTGTTAAGTCCAAATTAGGCTCAGCTGAGCCATCTCTTCAGTCCATGTCAGGGGTGCTCAAACTTTCAAATTTAGGGATGCTGGACCTTTAACAAGTGTATAGAAGAGAGAATTTCAGCAGGTGTAGCTTGTCATCTGTGGGATGACAAGTTGCACCTGCTGCAATTCTCTCTTCTATACACTTGTTAAAGGTCCAGCATCCCTAAAGTTGAAAGTTTGAGCACCCCTGGTCCATGTCCATTCAAAGTCCCATCAAGGTCAAATGAAGCTCAGGTGTCCATCAGAGTCCAATTGGCCTTGATTGATTACAGCTGTGGAGCCAGCCCTGCCCTTCCCAGAGCTGTCAACCAGCTGTCAAAACATGGAATCGCTGTCAACACCACATCATCCACCTGATGATCTTCTGATCTTCCATTACAACACATTCCTGGTGCACAGCGTTTGGCACTTTGCTTGCCACTGCTCTGATTGAAAGACGTGTACAATCATTCCTCTTTATAATTTTCACTGCCACATTGGATGTTGTGGTTCATTGTGATTCAACTTACATTTACAATATGCCTCAAACCACCCCGGCTGTTGTCCACCAGTAATTTGCCAGCTATTCGCTAAGATGCAATGGTGATGAAGAATGTCTGTTACATTTTAATTACTGAGGGGCAAAGTCATGGAGTGCTCCAAATTAAATTGGTACAGTAACTCCGATTGAAATGGAAGGTCAGTTTTCCTGAGAAAGGGACCTTACATAAGTCCTAGTGACATGAGAGGCTGTGAGCAGCAGTGGGGCTGAGGGGAGAGAAGGGCACAGGAAGAAGGGTGACTGAATGCTACGGAGTTAGGAGAAGAATGAAGAAATCTGTTTATCCTTCATGATCCCATTAATAATCTTTCCACGTTTCCAACACATGCACATAGAGGTGAGAAGTGCTGAATTTCACATATTGATTCAAAATAACCAGACAAATCTTTCACTTCAGTCTCCAGTAGTTATTAAATAACTGCAGTTATAATTTAGAAGGACAGCTGGCTCACCTCTAGGAATAAGAGGATACTGCAAGCAGATGAAAGTACTAATGTAGATACTTCTGTATTTTTTCATTATCATTTCTTAGTACCACAGTTGTGAAAGCCCTGGGGTAGAAAGAATGAATGGGGGGGGGGGGGTCATGGTCTTAGACTCTGCCCCATACCTCCACATGTTCATCAGTTTTCTGAACACATGTAAACCCTATGTATTCATTGGTTCTTCTGCAGAGTTCAAGTTGGGATCTACCACCCATGGGTTCCACACCCCCACACACATTCTGCCTATCCTGTTTGGTTGCACAAATAAGGCTAGAGTCTGAAGTGGCCCTTCCTAAAGACGTATGGGCAATTACTAGAAAAGGTGCCCGTCTTGGAACCAGGTTGCTTGGGGTCCTGGGGCAAACCCCAGAATGGGATCACTCATGATGCTACCTACCTACTCCCAGATAGTGAGTGCTACTACTATCACCAGTACTGACTGTTCACAAGTTAGCCTAACCAGATGGGCCTGCTGATAGGTTTGGGCCCTCAGCTAGTGCCCTGCCTGGCCAATTACTGATGACACACTCCTGCAAGGCGTACATGTTCCTAGCTTCTTTCTGGTCTTTCTCAAGAACTGCTTGTGTGGGTGTCTTGATTAAACTTGTTCATGGTTTTTTCTTCAATGCCTACCTTAAAAAAGGCTGTCATGCATTTGAAAGACACAACTGAAACACTGGAAGACACAATTCTAGTGCAACATTTGTAAAACTGTGGGTCACAACCCACTGGTGGGTTGCTACCTGATGTTGGTGCTGTGCCGCAAAGTATTACTAGGAGCCACCAGAGGTTGCTTCCAGGTTGTACCAGGCCCATGACCCAGTCCATTGGACTCTGTGGGCCCCAGAATTCCATGTGACCAGAAGCTACTTGTGTTTTCCCTTTGCAACCTCCAGTTTGCTTCTGCAAAGCATTCTGGGGCCTTGCTCAGAGGTCAAAGTGAGTCGCAGCAGCACAAATGTTTGAGAGCTGCTATTCTAGTATATCAGCAATAGAAGAAAACACATACTTTAAAAAACACACGTATCAGAAATCTTCTGTAAATGGGGTTCTTCATTGTTCACAATCAGAGCTGCTATCACTTGTTCAAATTCTGAACAAAGATGCAGTTCTGAGAAAATGTCTTGAGAAAAACTGATTTAAGATGAATTTTCATTTTCTGTGGAAGAAAAACTCAATGTGCCATTATGTAAAAAATACTGGATAAGATTACTTTTCAAATATAGGGAGATGATGTCATATGGTAGTATAGCAGACCATATATGCCTTGTGTTATCACTTGGGCCTAAGGAAAAGGTCATCCTTAGTTTAACCTCTTAAACTTCCTGCGATTAGTGAAATCAACACACAGTAGAACTGAATTTCCTTTCACGCCAGTTTAAACTAAGATTAAAGTCTCATTTACACAACCAAGCACACTTGTCAAGATGTGCCTAACTAAGTTATCACTGCAGCTGGCTTCTGACTGAGTGCAGCTAAAAATACAACACCAAGCATCGAAAACTGAGCTTGCAATCCTATACACACTTAGCTGGGAATAAGTCCTACTGAACTAAATGGGACCTGCTTCTGAGTAGATATGCATAGGATTTTTCTGGGAGTATGAAACTAGAGGTAATGCTAGACAACAATTTGCTGCCATTGTGAGGTACAGGAAGCTGGACTAGATGGGCCCCTGGGCCTGATCCAGCAGGGCTCTTCTTATGTTCTTATGGCAGCCTCACATCACATTTTCTCTCTCTCCTTGTAATATTTAAGCAGACATTGTCATATGGCTGGAACCAACCATATTGGCTTCTGCCTTTCCATTGGACCATTCCAGCGACGTGGAAAGGGGGGATTTGCCGCATGGGTAACAGTCTATCCTCCATACCCACTTTACCCAGGCCTCGCACACTAGAGAGGACACTCCAACTTCGCCATACGGTGTTGGCACAACACGGGAAGCAGCAGTTACTGGTTATAAGTCTTTGCTCAATTGGCATCGAGTGTGATACCAGGGGCTGCTTCCAATGGTGGAAGAGATCATTGCATCTCATTGAGCAGCTACAGCCCGCCTTAAGCTGGGCAGTCCCCAGCCAGTAAGGTGCTACCTTGCCACGGTCCGTTAACCTCATGGGGTGCATGGGGTTTAAGGTGAAAACAGACAAGCAGATCGACAACTCTGCACCAGGCAACAGAAAACAGAAAACTCCTGCCCTAAAGTTGGACACCTGGAATGTTAGGACAATTACACCTGGCTTCTCTGACGACCTGCAAGAAATAGACGATGCACGCAAAACAGCTGTCATCGACATGAAGCTGAACAGACTGCAGATGGACATCGTTGCCCTTCAAGAGACGAGGCTGCTGGATTCAGAATCTGTCAAGGAGAGAAATTTCTCATTTTTCTGGCAGGGAAAACCACCAAACGAGACCAGGGAACATGTCGTTGGCTTTGCTGTCAGAAATAACCTGCTGAAATCCATCAACCCACATTCTGCAGGAAGTGAAAATTTTGTCCCTGCAGCTCCACTCATCAGCAGGACCTGTCACTCTCATCAGTGCATATGCACCAACTCTGTCATCTTCAGCAGAAGCTAAAGACAAATTTTATGATGACCTGGCCACCACTATCAAGAAAATCCCTGAAAAAGAGCCATTGTTCATCCACGGCGATTTCAGTGCTAGAGTTGGTGCTGATCACAGTTCGTGGCCCACTTGCTTAGGCCAGTTTGGCACTGGGAGGATGAACGAAAATGGCCAACACCTGCTAGAGCTTTACTGTCATCACGGTCTCTGCATCAGTAACACCTTCTTCAACATGAAGCCCCAACATAGAGTCTCCTGGAGACACCCAAGATCAAAGCACTGGCACCAGCTCGACCTGATTCTCACCAGACGCTCCAGCCTTCCCAGCATCAAGATCACACGCAGTTATCAGGGTGCTGCCTGCGACACTGACCACTCCCTGGTGTGCAGCAGAGTGAAACTGCAAACTAAGCAACTGTATCACTCGAAAAAGGAAGGAAGACCTCGCATTGACACCAGCAAGACCCAGGATCAGGGAAAAGTGGAGGAATTTGCACGAGTGCTTGAGGACTCTCTTCCAGGTCCGGCCAATGCAGATGCATCCAACAGATGGGAACGTTTCAAGAATGCCATTTACAACACCGCCTTGTCCATATTCAGCAAGAAGACCAACAAGACGGCAGACTGGCTTGAAGCCCACTCTGAAGAGTTGACACCAGTCATTGAGGAGAAGAGGAGAGCTCTAGCAGCATACAAAGCCTGTCCCAGTGAGCACAACCTGCAGGTCCTCCGAGTTGCTTGCAGCAAAGTCCAGCAGACTGCCAGGAGATGTGCTAAGGACTACTGGCTCCAATTCTGTTCCCAGATACAGATAGCAGCTGACATGGGCAACATCAAGGGGATGTATGACAGTATCAAGCTGGCCCTAGGTCCAACACAGAAGAAAACTGCCCCTCTGAGGTCTACCACAGGTGAGGTCATCCAGGACCGAGCGCAGCAGATGGAACGCTGGGTGCAGCACTACTCTGAGCTGTATTCCCAAGAAAATGCAGTAACCGAGGAAGTGCTGAACAACATCGAGTGCCTGCCTGTGTTGGAGGAGCTTGACAGTGAACCAACCCTAGCAGAACTTCACATGGCCCTGGACTCCCTCGCCTGTGGAAAGACAGCATCCCTGCTCAAGTCCTAAAGTGCTGCAAAGAGATCATCGCCACTGAGCTGCATTAAATCCTCTGCCTCTGCTGGAGAGAAGGTGGAGTACCACAGGGATACAATCATTGTCACTCTATAAAAGAACAAAGGCAACAGGGGTGACTGCAATAACTACCGCTGCATCTCTCTCCTTAGCGTTGTAGGAAAGCTGTTTGCCCGAGTTGCACTGAAGAGGCTCCAGGTACTTGCAACGCTAAGGAGAGATATCCAGAATCACAGTGTGGATTCTGAACCAACAGGTACACCCCTGATATGGTATTTTTCCCTTAGACAACTGCTTGGAGGCAGGCTGTGCAGCATGGCCTTTCCCAGTTTGAAGAGACACTGTGCCAACAGACTGAGGCAAAGAGGCAAAGAAGGAAGGCCCATAGCCAGGGAGATAGACCAGGGTCACACTACACTTGCTCCCAGTGTGGAAGGGATTGTCACTCCTGAATCGGCCTTTTCAGCCACACCAGACGCTGTTCCAGAACCACCATTCAGAGCGCGATACCATAGTCTTTCGAGACTGAAGGTTGCCAACAAATTGTCATGACATCATCTTGTTGAGTGTTTCCTCACCCTGGCTTCACAATATTTGCTGTTCATGGGGGAGGAGCATGGGGGAGGAAGGATGGGGAAACATGGGAAAATACACAGAAACCATTTGCAGAGGTAGCTGCACGTCATGCATCACATTTAGTTCTGCTCTGAATTGGAGCATCACAATAAATGAGGCGATTTTTTTTTAGTTACACATGTACAGGTGCAATCACATTTCTTTTTTACCGCATGGCTACATAGGATACAACTCTCTGGCTAGCATACTAAAATCCCTAAGGCCACCTTTTGAGATCTTCTGTCATTATTACAAAAAAAAATCTGCAGCGAATATTCACAAACACAAACATGCTTCCCTCGTAAATGTTCAGTTGAGATAGTGGCTTTAAATCTGAATATGACAAGAGTCTCCTAGCACAGAAGGATCTCTCATACTGTAATTCTCACTAAGATCATAATGAAGCTATCCAAGTCTTTGCAAAAGCGAAACTACAGCTATGCTGTACAGGTTAATGGCCTCGGACACTTTAATTCACTGCCCACATGGCCTGTGTTCGGTGAATCTCATTAGCTGTTTTATTTTTAACACATTCTAGCTGTCAGTTGACTGCTTCCGGTCAAATGGCTCTTTTCCAAGATGCTGAGGGATTGGAATATGAGTGCACAAAACTGAACTCCTTTGTTTCCTTTGACCTGTCAAATCACACCAGTCTAAGTACACCTTTGTGCTCGGCAAAACATCTTTGAAGGACACACTAAAAAACGAAGATTACCAATAGAAGCCTCCAGGAGATTGGAGCTAGGTGCTTTCTAATATTAGCAGAAAATCATTTTTATTTGATTATTCTTAAATGTTTGCAACCCCCTCATCCACCCCACTTTAGAAAAGGCAATTCAGAGTGGCAAACAATGGGAACACTGAGTAAGTCACGCTGAGAAAGGACAAAATATCCCATGAAGAAACTCTCATTTTCTAACCATTTCCTGGATATTTTTATCTTTTACACTAACATGGACCACATAAACAAACAAATAAAGCTCACAGCATTTGTTTCTATCCTGGGTATAGAATATAAAGGAAGTCTCAGACCATTTTGCACAAGTGATGCTACATACAAGTGACCACCATTTTGTCTTTTTCACTCTTGTGAATACGATTTACTCAGTATGTGGCACGAGAAAGAGCCATGGTTTATTCAGACACTAATCCGTAAAAATGTGGCTACATGTCGGAGTTCAGTATCCATGGATTTGACTCACCATTGATACTGAGGTTACCTTTAGATGCCTTGTATCAAGGAAAAAAAGGACCAAAATCCAATTTCCTACTTGTTAATTATCATTTCATTCCATTAGATTCCATTATTCATCCCATCTAGTGACTAAATGCAGTATAGTGCCCATACCAATGCATTCTGGGGCGACAACAGAGGAGCAAGAAACCTGGAAGTGGGTCTTTAAAGCTATTTTTCCACTAATTTGATATTCACTGATTTTTTTTTTAATTCAATGGGGGTTCCAGAATGGAACTCCTGTGAATAATGAAACACAACCTGTATTTAATTCAGTGTCAAACTTTTTTTGTTTTTATGCATGGACTGCTTAACAATGTACATCATTATTTGTTGCCAGTTTCCATAGGGTCCCATCTGCACCACTATACTTTCTCCCATTTCTTTTTATTTCTTTTCATTTTAGTCATTATCCCAGTACTACACTTTGTGAATTTCCCATAGATACACACTTACTCTTCTTAAAATCCTGCATTTGTATGCCTAGGATGTTTAATTTAATTTTTTGTTAATAATTCCAAATGCTCACAACTGCAGCTATGTGCCCCTCATTCATACACACACATAATTTTGAGTTTTATTTTTTAAAATAGAGCAAGAGGAAACTAAGGCCCTAATTCTTTCCTTTCCCTCCCCTGTTGACGCAGCCACATCACCACAGCGAAAGCTGCATCCCGTGAGGGGGGAGGGAGTCCCAGATGTGCCCTTACCTGGGGGTGAGCCTCCAGCCCTGGAACAGGTCTACTGCACCAGCAATTTTGCTGGCGCCACTGACACTGCCTCCTTCAAGTCCTCATTTTCCAATTCCTCCCTCCCCCGTTTCAGTGGCATAGTTAGCAAGGGGTGGGGGGGTGGTCCACCCCAGATACCAGCCTTGGGAGTGACATCACAAATGATCCAACATCACTAACATCGTGGAGGTTATGAGTAACTCCATCATGCTCTATACCATTGGATGTGCAATTTCCAGTGAAATGCAATGCAAAAAACCGGATTGAAATCTTTCCATCAACAGTTATGGCCAAAAAACCAGAAACAAAAAGTGCATGGAGCCCTACGGAAAGTGAAACCATATCGCACATTTACTCGTGAGTAGGCAAACTTGCCTTAGTCTGTCGGAAAGGGCAGGCTAAGAGGAATCCAAGGACACCGAAATGGTTGCTATTCAATGAAAGCAGCCCCAAAAAAACACCCAAGAAGGAAGTCCATCCAAGCAGATGAATGTACTGAGCTCTATGGAAAGCAAAAGTAAGCCACACTTCGCGTTTACTCACGAGTAAGCAAATGTGTCTTGGCTACTAGTCAAGTCAGACAAAGGAGAATGCAAGGCTAGCTGCATGGTCCCAATCTGATGAAAGTAGAGCTGAACAAATGCTCCAGAAGGCAGCACCCCTCCACCAAAAAAATAAAATAGAGGTTTGAGTTGGTAAGGTCAATTTTTATTTGTTTTCAGACTTCCAAAGCTAGGTGGGTCCTGACAGTGGTATGCTTGAAATATAAGAACTTACACTGAACTGGGTACTGAGGAGGGTTGAAAATCTCACTGATGTTACTGCAGGCAGGCTACAGGGAAAATTTACACACACTTACACACTTCAAAACCTTTATTGGCATATAACAAATAAACAGGATAAACAAAACAAAATTATAACAATCACTAGAGAAAAACATAGTGAGGCAGGGAAGTGGTCCAAAAATAGAAAAGGGAAAGAGAAAAAAAAAGATTTTTAGGAAGGGGAGGATAAAATTCACTTGGTGAAACAGGACTGGCTTCCCCTTATTTATTTGTTTGTTTTTCTTTAATTTAATTATTCATAATTATTTTTATTTTGCTTGATGATGTCACTTCCAGTCATGACATCACTCCTCACATCACTACGTCAAAACACATAGACGAACAGGCCTTGCTGAGGGAGAGTCAGCATGGCTTCTGTAAGGGTAAGTCTTGCCTCACGAACCTTATAGAATTCTTTGAAAAGGTCAACAGGCATGTGGATGCGGGAGAACCCGTGGACATTATATATCTGGACTTTCAGAAGGCATTTGACACGGTCCCTCACCAAAGGCTACTGAAAAAACGCCGCAGTCAGGGAATTAGAGGACAGGTCCTCTCGTGGATTGAGAACTGGTTGGAGGCCAGGAAGCAGAGAGTGGGTGTCAATGGGCAATTTTCACAATGGAGAGAGGTGAAAAGCGGTGTGCCCCAAGGATCTGTTCTGGGACCGGTGCTTTTCAACCTCTTCATAAATGACCTGGAGACAGGGTTGAGCAGTGAAGTGGCTAAGTTTGCAGACGACACCAAACTTTTCCGAGTGGTAAAGACCAGAAGTGATTGTGAGGAGCTCCAGAAGGATCTCTCCAGACTGGCAGAATGGGCAGCAAAATGGCAGATGCGCTTCAATGTGAGTAAGTGTAAAGTCATGCACATTGGGGCAAAAAATCAAAACTTCACATATAGGCTGATGGGTTCTGAGCTGTCTGTGACAGATCAGGAGAGAGATCTTGGGGTGGTGGTGGACAGGTCGATGAAAGTGTCGACCCAATGTGCGGCGGCAGTGAAGAAGGCCAATTCTATGCTTGGGATCATTAGGAAGGGTATTGAGAACAAAACGGCTAATATTATAATGCCGTTGTACAAATCGATGGTAAGGCCACACCTGGAGTATTGTGTCCAGTTCTGGTCGCCGCATCTCAAAAAAGACATAGTGGAAATGGAAAAGGTGCAAAAGAGAGCGACTAAGCTGATTACGGGGCTGGGGCACCTTCCTTATGAGGAAAGGCTATGGCGTTTGGGCCTCTTCAGCCTAGAAAAGAGACGCTTGAGGGGGGACATGATTGAGACATACAAAATTATGCAGGGGATGGACAGAGTGGATAGGGAGATGCTCTTTACACTCTCACATAATACCAGAACCAGGGGACATCCACTAAAATTGAGTGTTGGGCGGGTTAGGACAGACAAAAGAAAATATTTCTTTACTCAGCGCGTGGTCAGTCTGTGGAACTCCTTGCCACAGGATGTGGTGCTGGCGTCTAGCCTAGACGCCTTTAAAAGGGGATTGGACGAGTTTCTGGAGGAAAAATCCATTATGGGGTACAAGCCATGATGTGTATGGGCAACCTCCTGATTTTAGGAATGGGTTAAGTCAGAATGCCAGATGTAGGGGAGAGCACCAGGACGAGGTCTCTTGTTATCTGGTGTGCTCCCAGGGGCATTTGGTGGGCCGCTGTGAGATACAGGAAGCTGGACTAGATGGGCCTATGGCCTGATCCAGTGGGGCTGTTCTTATGTTCTTATGTTCTCCTGGTGGGTCTCGGACAGATTGTCATTCTAAAATGTGGGTCCCAAAGTGAAAAGTTTGAGAACTACTGCCTTAACTCAAAACAGGCCAATGAGACATCCTGTGGGAAGGGGTGACACCCTTGTGACCAAAATTCTGGAAATCATGGCTTTTAGGAATAATACCATCATGTTATATACCATTTGACGCAGAATTTCATCCATTGCTTGTGGGAAAATATTCACTGCATTTATTTTCTGACCATTATTGTTATTCATTTCATGTCATGACTGTTACTATCTCTCAGTCTCACCTACTTCACAGGGTTGTTGCGAGGACAAAATAAGGGGAGGAACCATGTACACCACCCTGAGCTGCTTAGAGGAAGGGTGGTATAAAAATGTTAATCAATTAATTAATTGATTGATTAATTAATTGATTAATTATGTCATGAGGGGTGACAAAAATGTCAAATGACCTAGCTATGCCTCTGCCCCGTTCTGCCCCCTCCCCGCTTCCCTCTCACCTCCTATGCCAACTTACTGGTTCCAGGAGACATCTAGAGACCGCTGGTGAGGTGCAGCTGCCCCTTGCAGCTGTGGCCTGGCTCCTCTGAATGGTATGTTGCATTTTGCACCAGCAGTAAAGAACCTTACACTGCCAGAACAAACATTCTGGCAGTATAAGGTCCACATAGGCTATGTGGGATGCAATCCTGTGCCCTTTCCCTTTCCCAAATTCCATTAAATACAGTGGTACTAATTTACAACAGTGGTAGTAATTTTCAAGAATGCATATGACTGAACTGTAAGATATCTCCATGTGAGCATGAGGTGACTTACATTCTGCAAGATTAAAACTACCCCCTTCTTCCACTCTTTCCTCCCCACAAACACAAGGAAGTAACAGAATAAATTAGCAATATGTTAATGCTGGGTGCATGGATTTTGCACAAAGTCATTTTTCCAGCGCCCCATTGCTACTAACATTTTGGTCAAGTTACACTATTGTAATATTATTCACAATCTCTATCAACTGTAGAAGATGAGACAACCTACTTATAACAGATGGCAATTACTCCAGTTCAATCTCTTATGTGCACCAAACAAATACTTCTTTATACATGCAATCCTGCAGAGTTCTGAGAAATGGGCAAAAAAAAACAAAACAAAAAAACAGGTCACAAATATATGCATACATGCTTTCTGGGTGCTGTTGTGCATGAGCAAAATGAGCAATCCATGCACATGTGGAGGTAGATACTAGTGTATAAGAACCCAGCAGTTCCAGCTGAGTTGAATGTGACGCCTTATGATACCTGACATCTGTAGCACTGAGCAGAGTTTTCAACATACAGTCGCAGTTGCACATAATGCCTTGTTGCGTCCAAGCATCTCTCAGTCTGGGCCAAAATCTTTTGAACTGGCTAGGGAGTTATACTGTAATCTACCAAGTGTCACTGCAACAGAACTTCCATTAACCAGGTTGAAATGAAAGGGGCTTGCACAGCACACAACTTGGTGAACTGAAACTATGTTCCTGTGTTATGAACATAGCAAAAAATGGATAGTGGGCTGTTGATAGTAGCGGACAACATTCAATGGACACACAAGGCCATTTGAGAACACAGTTTGTACTGTGGATTATTTTATGCATTGAATAAACACAAGTGTGAAGGAGGATTCACACATACAATCCAGCTGCAAATGTATGTGGATCTCCATTGGTAGATATTCTAATATATTTATGTCTATAGATACTGAACCTGAGTCCATCAGAAATAACTACCCTTTCTATCCTGTTAATGAATTATTTTCTGGTTAAATTGTATCTCAGTACAATGAAATCCAATCACCTGCTTCAATGCAAAAGTCACATGGAGAGAAAAAAAAGCTGAGGAGTTGAACTAATAAAGCAGAACACAGACTCAAAAGCATGAACATGAATTAATAAAGGTGAACATAAGCCCAGGTGGAAATTTCAAAATGGGCAAGTTAAACAGAAATGTGACTCACATGACTTTAGAGAATTAAAATGCTTAGGTTTTCAAGCCTCCTTTGTTTGTATTGAAACAAGAACTTTTTATCTGTATCCAGATATGCTAAAACCTCTTTCCCCACTTGTGTCACATTAAAACTGAACAGACTGGGACCAAATAAAGATGCCTAACATTCCTATTGGAATATTCCTATTATATATTAATGCATGTAGTTCTTTTCTATATATAAATAGCTAGATTCCACTACTACAGACTTGTTAGTCCAATAAGAGATTCATTCATGTGACATACATCAGCTCCGAGCTGATTTATCCCTTTAGTACTCCTCCCTAACTGTAACAATGCTGATCAGTCCATATCTACACTTTTGAAATTTAGGTTGTAAGCATGTTGAACAACAGACCTCTATTTTTTGCTGGTTCAACTCAGGTGCAACAATGGTGTAGTCATTATTATAACTGATCATTGCCTTTGGCCTTACATATTTCTGTTCTATGAAATGTGATCTGAATAGGATCAATATTTTAATTCAAATTTTGTTATCTCTCCTCAGATACAATGAACTTACTGAAGAAGAGAAACATTACCAAGGTGTTTCACAATTACTTATCTTGTTCATTGAGCTTTATCTCACAAGTTGAAAGAAGAAGAGAGTAAATTACTTCCTATTCAGAGCCACCCAAGACCTCTTTGTAGCTAGGATGGAGTGTCAAATGCTTCCCTCCCCTTACCTCTTACAGTAGGTGTGCTGCTGTTGTGTGCTCTAGAGCTGACAGTGCAAATAACCAGAGGCTCCACATGCCCACCAGCAGATCCTGGATGCTCACCAGAGCAGAAATGTTCATAGCAGGGGCAGTTTGGGGGAGGATCAGGGTGGGGATCAGGTTGGGCAGGGAGCAGGAGGAGGAGGTTCTCAGCAGTAGCAACTCACACAAGGTCCTGTGCCCCCTTCCCAGCTTGGATCCACTCCCTGAGACTCTTTGGACTTACACCAGCAAAAGAGTTGTTGTACGAGTAGTTCCATAGAGACCCATTGATGGCCAGGAGGCATGCAGAGAGGTTAATTCCTGGGCCATCCCATCACCATCTCACCACCACCACTGCATGCACAGCTGCATAATTTAAACTGTCTGGGGATCAGATTGTGCCATTAGAGGCCATATTCATAAGACATGATAAAAGGCATGCTATGCAGAGTACCTTTTATCCAAAGTCCTATAACTAAGTCTGCTTAAGAGTGCTTATAGAAAAACAAGGAGAATGCACTACATGTAAGACCAATTGCAATGAGTTTTGGCTGGTTGAGCAAAAATGTACTTGGAAAGAGCTCCACTCAGACAGTCACCAGATAAAGTGAAGAAGCAAAAGAAAGAGTGAGAGTCAGGCTACCTGCAGGATTGACAAGCCAATCCTATCACCCGATCCTATCAAAATGGATCTTGCAAGCTGCCCTAGAATCTTATGCTTAGAGAAAGAATTGGTGTATATGCAGCAGATGTGCCAGCAATTAAGTCTGACAGCCCAAAGCTATTGTTTCCTCCCCTGCCAATGCAGCAATACCAACATGGCTAACGATGCATCCTGCAAGGGGGAAGAGTTGAGGAGGGAAATGGAGTAAGGGAATGACTGTTTCCTTACCCAGGGCTAATCCCCCACAGCATGGAGGGGGCATACTTGAACCTGCACTAGCAGATTTGCTGGCACAGGGCTGTGTGGACCTGCATCACAGGATTGTGTCCAGAAAGGGGCTCCGATTCAGTAGCATTCACTCCTACCTCACCTGCCACCTTCCAGGACCCTGATTGCGACCCATCCCCTAACCCATTTTCACCTCATTCTGCCCTCCCCTCACCCCATCCTGCCTTCCCCCCCCCCCCATCAACTTACTTGTCTTGGCAGGTCCAGAGAGAAGACTCCATGTACTGTCAGGGTGTATTTTTCAACTGCTGAAGAGCAGTTAGCACTGGTGGAATACTCATTCCACCAGAAGGGCATCCCAATCAGACTGAGCTGTTAGTTGCTTAAGCACCAGTAGCCAGGTAACAACTGCTGCTTTATCATATCTCTTTTCTCCTTGGCTTGGAATACCCAGCCTTTTTCCCCATGTTCATGTGCTTGTTTTAATTCATTTCCAACCAGTTTGGTATAAAGTCATGATGCCAGTAATCTCAGTTTGCAAATGGGAAACTAGGATGTCAACTCCCACAGTTCTACTCAGGGAGGTCAGAATTTGTCCTTCAGAGTCCCAGAATACATCTCTGTTAGTCTGTTCACCTGGCTCCTTACAAATTCCTTTGCACTTTTACAAGAGCATTCATTTAAGAATGACCCACTTAGAGTGCAATCCTAACCTGAACAGTATCCAGTGCAGGTTTGGCGCAGCCAAGAGCACAACTCAGGGTAAGGAGATTTTAGTTCCCTCACCCCAAGCAACGTCACAAGCAGCCCTACTTGGACCTGAGCCTGCAATTTCACAGCCACAGTTCTGAGCAGCCCATGTAATGCAGCTTGGGCCAGGGATGGGGGTTGGGATCGGGCCTGCATCACTGTTGCTGGTCCTACCTCCCTCTCGGGCCTGATCTGCCCCCTTGGCCACTCTGCCACTGCCCTGAAATAGCCCCTCCCTGCCTCTGTTCCTTCCTCGGTCCACCCTCTTCCACCTCCTGTGCCAGTATGCTCAGGCCAGCACAAATTTATGCTGTCCCAGCACTACTCTTGCCCGCTGGGCCAGTGCACATCCATGTGCTGGCCCAGCCTGCTCCCGACTAGCCACAAACGTGCGTTACAGCATGTTTGTGACACTTGGGAGCAGGTACAAGCCAACAAAGGGGCTTGTGTTGGCTCAGAGCAGCGTTAGGATTGTGCTGCCCTTTGTGTAATATCACACAGTTGAGGGAAGGGGCTGCAGTTCAGTGGAACAATATGTGGTTTGCATGCAGAAGGTTCTAGATTCAATTCCTACAGGTAGAAAAGAGGAAAAACTCCTGTCTGACACTTGTCAACAAGCTAGATGATCCAATAGCCAGACTCAGTAAAGATAACTTTCTATATTCCTAATTTAAAAAGGGGAGATCAGCCTTTATATAAAGGGTTAATGAAAAATATTATCTCTTGCTGGTTTTTCTGACCCTTCAGAATAAAAGTGTATAAAAAAATTAGAAAATTCAATTGAGAATAAAACACTAAATATAGACACAGCATATCATACCTGCTGCACTTGTGAATTATTAGACTCTTAAGTGTCTATATCCCAACACCATCAGTGATATCCTTTATTTACCCTTAAGGCTCTTGGCAGCTGCTAAATGGCTGTCTATGGCAGTTTGGTGGAAACAATAATAATACATTATAAATCAATGAAAATGAAGTTTTTGCTGTGATAATCTGATATAGATTTGCTAACATTTGTATGAAATTCAATTCTGTTTGATTGCATCAGCATATGTTTCATTTCTTCCAGCAGTATTGATTTTGAAGGTTCTTATCCATATGTCTAAATTATTTCAGTGATATCTTTGCATTACTGTTTGGAAATAACCTGGATATGTGGAATCATTTATTCAATTTACAGGCTTCTTTTAATCTGGTTAGTCAACTAATGAAATCTGGGTTGTAGCTCTGAGAGACACACACAAAAATATCTTCAAAAATATCTCCTGAAGTATAAAGATACTTGCTGGTGTCACTAGATAATTAAAACCATTTCCTTCCCCCCCCCCCCCAAAAGAGCATAAAATCAGATGTTCAAACAATGGTTTCACTTGTCTCATTAGTTTAAGATACACTCCATTACTATTCAGCCCTCCTTCTCTAGTGGGTAGTCAAATGGGGAAGTGACCATCTCCTTTCTTCCCCAAAAAACAAGACAATGAGCACAAAATCAAATGTTCAAAACAATAGTTTAAGATGCATTTTAATAAATATTCAAAACAATAGTCTCACTAGTTTAAGATGCATTCTAATCAACTTCATTGAATTTCCTTCCACTTTAACATCCTGCACCCATTCTACATTGTGGATTTGAGACTGGAGAGTCTCCCAGTCCTCAAGAATAGGTTTTCAGGGGTAGCAGTGGGGCTTTTCCGACCACTCCTTCACATTTTGCAAGCAGAGTTCTGCTTATATTCCCTTTGATACAAATGGAAGCAGACATTTAAACCAGATTCATAGCCTTGTACATACCCCCAAAACCAACTTTTTACTGCCCTCCTAAATGGGCTAAGTGAATGGAACTGGCAGATCCATGGGAGTTTCAGAGGCAGGAAGCCATCACTGAAAAAGTCCTGTTCCTAGGTGTTTTGCCAAATTCCTGATCCAAGCTTTGCTTAGAGAACTTATGCCAACTTTCAGCTAATTAGCTCCCCTGTGTTCCCCAACAATGGCCCCAGTTCTGCACTGCTGGACACCACCATCAGGGTAGCCCATCTGTTCAACCTGCAGAAGTCCTCATTCCTCCTCTCTCCTGCCAGCAGCTTCTTCAGCTACTACAGCAACACCTTGGTCCTCAGCAGGTCTTGGACATGGCAGCCAAACATCAATATCCAGTGTCTCCAGCAGTCTCTATTCCAGTAGTCTCCAAAGTCTATTCACCTATCTGTCCTTTAGTCAGTCAGTCATCAGCCAGTAATCCATCAGCCATTAATCCATTAATCCATCAGCCTCAGTCCATTAATCCATCATTTCAGTTTGTTTGTTTGTTCCTCCTACTACCCAACAAACTCTTCCTTTCTCAGGTGCTGCTTTTATCCCTTTATGACCTGGTTATCTCTAGTGGCTGCAACTGTGCAGCATACTCACTGCACTCTAAGGCCCTGGTGTTAACCCCATGCTTGCCTGCCAGAGCAAGGGACCACTGTTGACACCACACCCTATCTCCTTGAGGGATCTTGTGCATTTCCATTACACTAGGCCAAGGGCTGCTGCATGTAAAGAGCATGGCAGTAGTCAAGTCCATAGGTTACCAGTGATCACAAAACAGACAAAAGACCTATGCCTCCCAGAAAGAGGTGCAACTCCCAACCAAAACAGGTATATGTGCACAAACTATCACAAATTAACCATTTTCTGAATAGAACAAATTTTGTGTGTTTCCACATGATTGTTACAATTAAAGAACTTGTTAGCTTTTTTTGAAAGGCACGTTCATTTTAATGAATTTTATGCATCTTAATGCATTTCAAGAAAATATACAGAGTTTTTTATAAATCACCATCCAATGGCAAAATCAAAGCTGAAAACTGTAATCCTCAATATTTATAGTTATGGTCACAGCTTATTTTCAAAGGCAGAACTCAGAAATAAGAATTTTACAGTACAATCTTAGCCATTTCTATTCAGAATACAGAGTTCACTGGAACCTACTACCAGGCAAGCATATATAGTATGGAAACCTTAGTTATGGATTAACCAGTCAAGTCAATATCCCATCATTTTCACATGAACACTGGATATCTGTAGCCTGTCAGCAGCAGCTCCAGCTTTTGGAAAGCCCTGTGGTACAAGCTTTCCAAGGGCCCACAGTGGCACAATTCACCCACGCATTGGAAAGTATGTGCATGTACTAAACTACTCCTACATGGTGCCCAGGAACCAGGCAGCAGCACTAAGGGAGAACTATCACTGAAAGCCAATTCTCAGCTGTCAACAAGAGTGCTTTGCGCCAGCCTCCTCATCTACAAAAATTATTTGTTACAATCAATTAAAACCACCTATCATTAGTCCTAGAATGCAACATTGTGACTTCAGTTGTTGCTTTACCTGTATTTAGTTTAGGAATACTGTCACATTTAAAAGCATTAAAAAAAAACCTTACAGCATCCACTTGCAAATCCACCAGTATTTTATATATTTTACAATGGATACATCCTGTTTTTTACAAAGAGTATGTTGGGAAAATCACCAAAGAGCTTTGTACTCTAGAATCCACAACACTTCCCTCCCCCCAGCACTACCAAATGGAGCAGCCAGTAATCATGTAATCTAGTGAGATTAGAAGCAACAGAAATGAGTGGATATAGAGAGAATTTCTGCACTCTGCAGAATCCACTTGGAGAATAATACTTAATTTTTGGAATTTCATCTTAAAGCTTCTTGTATGACTAGTCCTTGTTTGACATATGCTCAGGGCTGGCCCATCCATGAGGCCAACTGAAAAGGTTGCCTCAGGGCCAAATCTGATCCAATTTTCCAGCCCTAGTGTAGCTCTGCCAATGGGGTGTGGGCTACATTATGTGGTGGGAGGGTAGTTATGGAGGCCTCCACAAGGTAAGAAAACATTTGTTCCCTTGCCTCAGGTATGCATTGCAGCTGCAACAGCGCTGGAAAGTTGGATAGGAGTGGGTTCTCAGGGAGCAGGTTGGGAGGGGTTGCCGCTTTGTCTGTTTGCCAAATGCCACTGAGCCATCCACTGAGCCTCCTCCCACTCCCTGAATTGAAAAAAGAATAGGGGGAGAAATCGGAAATGTAAAGGAGAGGAGAGCAGTGGGGTAGAATAGTGGAGGAGCAGAAGCTGCCTCGTCACCAGGTCAGAAGGGGTAGCATTTGGCATGCCACCTCAGGTAGAAGAAGGTCCTGCCCTGCAAATGTCACATTCCCTGTGGTGTCGCTAAGGCATCTGGTATCCAAGGGCACAAAAATTTTTAACACCTCCCCCCCCCATACAACAAAATCAAATTTAACACACACACCCCTCACTATATCTCCTGGATGGGACCGGAAGAGTTTTCCGGTTGCATCTAGGAGGTGGTCTGAGGTGCAGGGAGACCATGTGCAGAATGGTCACTGGTGTTGGGCTCCACAGCTCAGGAGGGAGGATAGGATACAATGGCAGTCTCTGCTACCATCCCTGCCCCCTCCCAGGCCTGAACTGACCTCCAGCCTACCCTCCCCCATCCGGTTTTGCCCCTTCCTTGCCTTCCCCCCCTCCTCCCCAAAATACCTCCATGCCACCTGGCAAGGACACTTCGCTGGTGCCACTCATTGCCCACCAGCAGCAAAGTGCTCTATAGTGCTTTCACACCAGCCATTGCCAGGTTGTGTGTGGGTCGACAGCACTGCCATGGTGTTGGATCTGGCTGTCAGTTATCTGGGCTCTTTGTTGCAAAAAAAATGCACATAATTGAGCAGGGTGGCTCTTTGAACTGCTAAAAGCAAAACGTTTCTGCGTTCTAGAGCAATTCTAACTATGAATTAATATGGATATAAGCTGCACTGCATTCAATGGGACTTGCATCCTGATGCTTAGGATTCGTGTTCTAGTCATATTGGCGTAACAAAGTTTCTCTTACAAGCTATTCCTGCCTTGGAATTTCTAACATCCCAGGCAAGAGCCAGCCTTCCCATTGTCTCACTGCCGACTGACTACCATTCCTTGTTGGCAGATGTTGGCCATTTTAAGTAAGCCTAGTCAAAATGCAGCACAGGCATCCAGAAGCACCGTCTACTGGCCATAAGCAAGAATGTGCAACGTGTTGATAACACAGCCACTGTAACTGCTTTCTGCCTATACAGAAAGCCTATATATAGGCTTTCTGCCTATGCTTTCTGCCTTCCGATTGTCTGCTACCAACCTTTAAAGTTCAGCTTGTCTTCCTTCACAAATGTGTTTGTCACTGTGATAAACTGGGCTATAGCTGCATCTCTATAAAAATGCTTCCATTGCAAAAAAAAAAAAAAGCTTTCATTTTAAAAAATAGAGGAAACTTAACTCTTTTTACCCCCTCCCTCAAGATGACACCCTCCCTCAAGAGAACATAGTCTTTGAGAAAACATAGTCTTTGAAACACAAAAATAAAACAGTAACTCATTGTAATTTTTTATTCCAGATGAAACTCCCAATCCAGGAATGTGATGATCATGATAAGAAACAGGGGAGAAGGCCAGCTCGAACAGTTCAATTCTATGCATGTCTACTTAGAAGTAAATTCCATTATCATCAGTGGGGCTTACTCCCAGGAAAGTGTACATGGGCATACAGCTGTGCCAACAGAGCACATGCTGTATTAGGGGGTCAGCTGGACTGCCTGCAGGAGGTATTTTTCCTTACCTTCTGGTAGGCTGCCCAATTGTCTGTGGTAGGGGTGGGCAAACTTTCAGCTTTAGGGATCCTGGACCTTTAACAATTGTGTAGGAGAGAGAATTTCAGCAGGTGCAGCTGGTCATCTATGAGATGACAAGCTGTGCCTGCTGAAATTCCCAATCTATGCAGTTGTTAAAGGGGGCAGATCATGTTAGAAAATGAGGGATAGGATCCAGCAAAAGTCACTGCCATCTGATCTACTCCCTCTCACCCTTAATATGCTCCTCTGTTTTTCCCCTTCTTTGTCCAATTACTCCCCCTCCCTGTTCTTGAACCAATCCCCACACCAGGCCACCTACCCTTGTGCCATCCAGCAGCCACAATGGCAGGGATCCACTGCTGCAGGCAGCTTGGGGCAATAGCCTCAAATGGTCCAGCAGTGGCATGATCTACTTACTTGCTTTCTGAAACCTTTATTGGCATATCAAATGATTAACAATTGTACTTTACAATTGACAGACAATTTGCATAACACTCAACAATTTAAACAAGATACTAGAATTATTTAAATTCTAACAGCGTTACTTCAGTGGCATGATCACTTTGCACCATCACAGGGTATTTTATGGCTCACAGAATTGGGCCGTAAGATTCTTAAGGCTTTATACGTACATGAAAAAAAAAAAACAGTACTGTGAATTGTGTCCCCTAAGACAGAGGAAGTCACTGTAGATTCTAGATCACTGGTGCACTGTGTTCTTGGTGATCCTCATCTTTCTTCATAATAGCCAAAAAGCAAGATCTGTATTTATATACAGTAGGAGAGTCTGCTTGTCAGTGACCACCTGGCAGAGGTATATCCTTCATCCTCTATGAACAAAGTGCAGCACATTCTCTTCTGTAAATAGATTTTGGTCCCATGGAGCTGTTCAGCCAAATAACCAAAAGCTCAAGACACTCTTGACTATGATTGAAGCCATGTGAAACTTGCAAATTCAGAATCTCAAAAGGTTTTCTACAGAGGTGTTAAGGTTAGGTGCAAAAAAAAAAAAAATCCATCCTTCCACAATAGCCCAAGTGCTCATTCAAGAGGGAAAAATAATAATAATATCAGTTTTAAACACTTTTCCTTTTCTTGGTTTGGCTTTGCTGCTTCTTGTAGCAAAATAATAAAACATAAAGGGCACTGTTTCCATTATGTTGCTAGCAGAGAGGTTTTACATTTTAGCTGTTGGGTGAAAAACTGTCATGACTGGTTATATAGCTACTTTAAAGGAATGCACTCATCAAGCTGTGTACACTTTTTCTCCAGTTCTGCTTTTCTTCCCCCCCCCCCTTTATTTCTCACATTCACTTTCTTACTTTCTTGGCTGCCTCTTTCTCCCTTTTTCAATCTTTCTCATCTCGCCTTTCCATTGTTATTCACCCTGTTTATTGCTTCAAGCAACCCTGACATACTGGACATCATCTGAAACTACAAACGACAGGATGCAATAAGCTAGAGAATAGCAGTAATCTGAGGAAAGTTCTTCATTCACTCTTGCTCCTAACTCTCTGTCTTCTTATCCTACATAGAAAATAAAAAAATCAATACCACCTCACAGGGCTTGATAAAAGTGCTGGATGAGTACAGCAGGCATGCTGGATATAGTAAATTAAAGTGATCAAAATTTTCCAGTTGACTCTGCCTATAGCCTACATAAACTAACAACCCTGTCTGCAGAATGTCTGTCATTCGAGAAGCTTTATTTTATCTGTGTCTCTGATTATCTAGAGAATGAATACATAAGCTTTATACCTGTGTGCACGGGCACTTTTATGTATGTGCAAAACAGACACTGTGGCAGATGTCTGCTTATGTGTGCATTCAGACACAGCTGCAGCACTGCCATACCTGTTTGGAAATATGCATATACATATAAAAATACACACAGTTAAGGAGAGATCATCAGCTTTTCTTTGCTTTTCTTTCTTTTTCTCCCTGTTGGTACAGTGGAGCTGACACCAAGCAAAACATTTATTTAGCATTTCAGGAGCCAAGCAGCCACTGATCTGATGCCTCCTCTCAACAGAAATCGAACATTATCAATCCAAGAAAGTCTGTAGGGTCAGCAGTTGAGCTTGCATGCATAAGAGACAAAGAGAATATACACATGTTTTTGTATGCATGAAACAATGGGGAGAAATTTGCGCACAGGAGATTAAACTTCCATGAGCTTAAACCAGTTTACAACACAATCCTATGCATTGTGTTCAGTGGGGCTTACTCCCAGGAAAATGTGTATAGGATTGCAGTCTAAGGGCCCAATCCTATCCAATTTTCTAGTGCTGGTGCTGCTGTGCTAATGAGGTATGCACTTCTTCCTGTGTTGGGAAGGCAGTCTCAAAGGCCTCCTCAAGGTATGGGAACATTTGTTTCCTTATCTCAGGGCTGCATTGCGATTGCACCAGTGCTGGAAAGTTGGATAGAACTGGTCCCTTAGTTACATGAAAATCTATCTGAATCTCTGCAAATCTGGCCCATTCATTTTTATTATTCTAAGGCTATACTTGACTTTCAAGGGGCAGTCAAGTATAATAAAGAAAAGTAAAGAGAGCATATGTAAAAAACATGCAAATCTGTATTTTTAGAGGAACCTGCAGATGTTTACTCTTGTCCATCAGACTGACAGCCTAATCCTTACTAACTCCTCAAGCAGTGATGCAGTGGTAGGGCACCCACTGTATCCTGCAAGGGAGTTTTGGCCTCCAGAAGCCTCCTTCAGGTAAAGGAACATTGTTCCCTTGCCCAGGGATAAGCCCATGGCAGCCCACTGGGTTTACTTGAACATGCGCCAGTGATATTACTGGTACAAATCTGCATGGGTCCATGAAAGTGGAATAAGGCCAGTAAAGGTGCTTGGATTCAGCAGATGCCACTGGTGCCATACCTGCCTTCTTCCTGGACCAATCCACCCTCCTCCCTGACCCCAATGCTGCCCTGTTTTGCCCACCCCCACCTCCCTCCCACTCTCTAGGCTTACTTACTGGGACAGGTGAGCCCTGAAGGCTGTTGGCATGTTGAGATGCCCACTCCTTGCTTGCAGTGGCAGCCAGCCCACACAACTCCATGTCACATCTTGCAACTGCCAGAAAGTGCCTTATGCTGCCAGAATGCTTATTCGGGAGGCATATAGCTCCAATAGAGTTGGGCCATAACAGTGCAATCTTATGCACGTTTACTCAGAAGTAAGCCCCAATGAGTTCAAATGAATTTACTCCCAGGTAAACATGGACAGGTTTATAGCCTTATGGCACAATCCTATTCAGATGCCACCAGAGTGTATATGCAGTGGTGCTCTGTAGGGCACAAAATCTTGATGGCTTGAGAGAACATTACCATTCCTTCTCCTGGGGGAATGTAGTGGAATGCTGCAGAGAACCACTATTCAACATTCTGTTGCAATGGTGCAGTCCTGAAAAACAAAGGGGTACTGAGGGGTGTTTGGCCAGTAGTACCAACAGATCGAATCCTTGGCATTTCCTGCTAAGTCTCTTCACTGTTGCAAAAGGAAGGGATGGTTAGACACCATCTTTGATCATGGTCACACATTTGATAAACCTGGAGGGTTCTGAATGAGGAAGGCAGAGACATGAGACAATGATGCAGCATCAATACATTGCAGCATGGGATTATCTCCCCACTCCCTTTGCTTACCTGAGTGGGCTGCATTGTCCTTCCCCAGTTGGAATGGTTAGCTAGAGGTTCCAAATGACTGTGTGTGAAATGAGAATACTCCAGAATCAGAATAATGAGAAGACAGAAGTTAACAAAGTATCTTGCCATACATGTGGTAGAGGACAAGAAGTTGTTTGTGCGAAGTGCTTCCTTTGAACACCAAATGCCCTTTCACCATCCTTCCCATCACCCCAGGTTCCCCTTTGAGTGACCAGAAAGTTATAGCCCTATGCCACACACCTTCTCCTCTGAGATGTGCTATTCCTGGCAGGGACTTTAGTACTGGGTTTGGCATGCATGTTGCTAAATGTAATCCATACCCTAAACTCCATCATAGGAAAGTGGGCAGGGTGGAAGGGTGTTGCAAGAGGTGCAAGTTTTGTGTGTTTTCCTCTTCCCCCTGTTTCTTATGGGGTTAGGCGCACCTATGCCAAGTCAGTCATTGGCCTCTTCTGGCATTGGGGTTGTATCTGTTTATGACGGGAGGTTAGGATATGGTATATGTTGACTCATGGACTCTTCGCTCACAACAGGAGAGGAAACTGAATGCTTTCCACATGCGCTGCCTCTGACGCATCCTCAGCATCACCTGGCAGGACAAAGTTCCAAACAACACAGTCCTGGAACGTGCTGGAATCCCTAGCATGTATGCACTGCTGAAACAGAGTCGCCTGCATTGGCTCGGTCATGTTGTGAGAATGGATGATGGCTGGATCCCAAAGGATCTCCTCTATGGAGAACTCGTGCAAGGAAAGCGCCCTACAGGTAGACCATAGCTGCGATACAAGGACATCTGCAAGAGGGATCTGAAGGCCTTAGGAGTGGACCTCAACAGGTGGGAAACCTGGGCCTCTGAGCGCCCGCTTGGAGACAGGCTGTGCAGCATGGCCTTTCCCAGTTTGAAGAGACACTTGGCCAACAGACTGAGGCAAAGAGGCAAAGTAGGAAGGCCCATAGCCAGGGAGACAGACCAGGGACAGACTGCACTTGCTCCCAGTGTGGAAGGGACTGTCACTCCCGAATCGGCCTTTTCAGCCACACTAGACGCTGTTCCAGAACCACCTTTCAGAGCGCGATACCATAGTCTTTCGAGACTGAAGGTTGCCAAATATCAATCCCTCCCACATCATACTCCAGTCTTCTCCATTTTGTCTTCTTCGCTGGTGAAGCTGTGCTGGCATCCATGTTATGTCTGAGTGACATCCGAGCTACATCAGCGAGGCATTTTTCTGGTGTTGCACTGGGATCAGTGGCATATCTGTCAGCAGACAGGCTTCTACATTAGCTGGGCTATCATGAGCCAGTGTACATAAAGATAAACTGGCATATCTCAAGGATAGAATTGGGTCTTTAATTTCCAGAAATATTCAGGTACTATCTAAATCAGAATTCTTACCTTTTTTTATTTCTCTTATTTTAGATTGTGTCAATATGCAATTCTGAAGTCAAATCCAGTAAGAGAAGTAGTCCAGTCAGTGTCAATGGTTTTACTCCTGGAGAGAACTGTTACTCTATAGAACATCATGATAAAATCTGTGGAAACCTCCAGTTGAGTAATGACTTCAGCCTAACCAGTGTTTGGACAGAAAAACAACAACACTGAGATTAGTATTAATGGGAAGAATAAATTAAATAACCCAAAATAAATATTCACCTGCCCCCATTTACCCATTTCGTTATTCCAGAAAATAACTATGTTTACTCCATGCCATAAGCTTATTTAGCTTTCTTAAAATTCCAAATTGTCTAAAGTTATTTGAGAACTATGATATTTTATATCCCTATAACTTAAGTCAAATAGTTGTTTGCCTTTCTTTTCTTAATGTATAGCTCCTGGGCTGAGATCCACTTACCAAATTTCATTCTGGAGGGAGAGTTGAGAGTAAAGTTGTAAATCCCAAAGAACAGTGGATTCGTAACCAAAATGCAAGCAGAGGCCCTGCAAACAACAGCAGTGCAATTGCTGCTGTTATATGGTTTTCTGTGCATGGCATTGTGCTATGGCTATTGTCATGTGATACTTGATTCTTTCTTATTTCATTTTTTCCTCCATGTTGAGATGCACAGTGCAAGAGCAGGGAATTGAGGTTTCCACTCAGGAATTTTTCAAGACACAGTCTTTTCTGAGAGGGGAATATGGGCAGTGGTTTACAGTCCCAGTTATGAATCAAATGTTAACGTTTTTAAAATCAAAATTATGAAACAAAACAAACGAGGCATCATAATTTGAAACAAGGTTTTTCTAAATTGTACACTTGCCTGCTAAATCAAGTCTTTCACCACCAACTGCCTGTTGTCTCTGCTCTGATTCTCATCTATCAATTCAGTACCTGACCCGCACAACCATTCTGGGCCCTGACAGAGTCCCTCCAACCTCCATCAAATGCAAATCCTCTGCAGCTGAAATACTGTGCCAGCGCTCTCCCATGTAAGAGTTTACCTTCAACCCTTTCCCCTCTCTGGTGGCAAATGCCTGCTCCAGGAACCTCACCTACAACATTTCTTTCTATGACTATCAGCACAATCCAAACCAGAAGATCTGCTCATGCAGCAGTCCCTGCACTTGCAGAGGGTGTCGCAAACATGCCATAAGGCATGTTTGCACACCCAGAGAGTAAGCAACACTAGTAGGGTGGCCTGCACTGCTGTGCTGATGATGCATCCAAGCTTTCTGCAAGATGGTGGTTTGGGATGGAGAGGGGGCATCTCAGGTGGGGAAGGGTAAAACAGGAGGTGGAGCAGTCCAGGGCCGGATTAAGATAGTGCAGGGCCTGTAGCATATGTTACAAAGGGCCCCCCCCATTGCTG